>NC_143031.1:72827500-72945000 GCF_057628025.1 Oncorhynchus mykiss
ACCAAGCTGGCTCAGGCAGCCAGCCCATGCTCAGTCATAAGTACTGCCCTGGTGTCAACAACAACCCAGGCTACCTGTGTGAGACCGGCCACTGCTGTGGGGAGACAGGATGCTGCACCTACTACTATGAGCTGTGGTGTGAGTAACAACCAGTCGATACCAGCCAAGAGGCTTGTCTTGTCAGCATTTGCTGTCACACAGCTATACCGATGCATTGTGGTATGTAACCAGACCAGATCGGGAGTTTAACATGAGCAAGCCCTTAAGGCTGGTCCTCTGGTCAAACTGTAGACGGTTTGTCTTATTACGGTATAATAAATATAAATTTATTAAAGCCTTTTCAATGTGATTATGCAACAGTATAGCTACCAGAGGCTGTTTAATAATTGGGATTAATAAAGTTGCTTGAATTCAATTCAGTATTGCCAGTGTCTCTGTGTGTCTGTATCCTGCAGGGTTCTGGCTGCTGTGGACCATCGTGATTCTGTTCAGCTGTTGCTGTGCCTACCGCCACCGGCGGGCCAAGCTGCGTGTCCAGCAGCAGCAGAGACAGAGGGAGATCAACCTGATCGCCTACCACGGAGCCTGCAACTACCCTGCGTCCATGTTGGACCTCAGTACGTATAGCTACGCTCGCCTCTCTCCCCGGTCCTTTCATTGTCTGCGTCACCTTATCGTCTTATTAGCAGGACCTGGGTTCAAATAGCATTTGAAATGTATGCTCATTTGCTTGAGTCTGTCTAGGGTGCTAGATTGGTTGGATTTGAACTTTTGGGACTATTCCATTGGCTGCATTGTGCCAGGGAAGGTCAAGGAAGTACAACTTATAGCCCCGATGCAGTCTTCTTAATTTTATTTTCAAATGTAAACAACTCCGGATATATTTTGGTATAATTTGTTTTCCTGAGCCTCCTTTTGCCATTGAAACGCTCAGTCTGATTGTGTGGGCGTGTTGATACAATTGTTAATATACAGTATTTACATACACAACCCTGACTGGCGGATAGGAGTGTTTAGACTCTAGAGCCTAGACTCTAGTACCCCTCCAAAGTAGGAGGATACATACGCAAATAAAAGATGACTAGTCATTGGTCAGAATAATCAGATCTGATTGTGATGTCATGATCTGGGCCACAAACTCCATCTCGCCTGAACAGGCTGAAATTCCAGGATTTTTTTTCAAACAGCTCTTACACAAAAAGGGCATTATCATAATTTTGTCAATTTCAGAGTGTCATTTCAACCTCATAGTGTAGAAGTCCCTATTGCTGGTCATGTAACCCTAGTGGTTAGGAGATTACATTGATTATTTGTCATGTGTTATACTGTAGGTTTCCTGGCCTCCTTCAAGCTGCCGTCCTATGAGGAGGTGGCAGCCCAGCCCCCCTCACCCCCTCCATCCTACAGCTCCGTCTTTGCTCTGCAGGGGGCGATGGGGGGCGCCACCGCTTACACAGCCACCCCTTACGGTTCAGCCTACCCCCATCACCACCAGCAACAACCCCTCGGCCCTCCCTCCTACTTGGTTAGCTCCAGGGCGGGCCCCAGCGGTGCTGGTGGTGGCCTGACCTCATCTCAGAGTTCAGACAACTACACCAGCTGCTCCTGCGAGTCCTGCTCCCTCCTCACCTCCCCATCCAGCACCTCCTTCTCTGTCCAGGTGACCTACGAGACGGATAATACCAGCCATGCCTCCACGCCCGGTAGCGAGGTTGGAGGAGGAGGGAGGGAGGTCCTGAGAGGCTTCCCCAGGGAGGGTTCATCTCTGGAGGGAGTTGTGTCTGCCAGGTCCCCTTTGTCTCCTGGAGGATATCCAGCTTCTCCTCTGCCCCCTCCTCCACCTGAACTTCTACCTACACCTTCTCCCACAACGTCTTCTCCTCTCCCTCCCACTCTCCCCCCTCCCAAACTATCTTCTCCCTCTCCACTTCCTCCTTCACATCATCCGCCACTCCCTCCACTCATCCTTATGGACCCCCTGGCTGTGCTGGCTGAGCAGAGAGGGGTAGAGGGCGGTCTGAGTGAGGGTGGGGTCACAGAGAGACAGAGCCCTTCCATCCTCTCTCCCCCCAAGCCCACCCAGTCTCCCCCCAAACACGCCCTCTTCTCCACCAATGTGGACTTCTTCGAGCCCGTGGAGAAAGAGAAGAGAGAGGAAGAGGAGGAGGAAGAGGAGGATGAGGATCATTTCCGTCACCGCCGGCTCACAGGCGACTCCGGCATCGAAGTGTGTCGCTGCCAAGTGAAGAGCGAGGAAGAGGATGTGGAGAAGAAGGTGGAAGAAGATCAAGTTGGAGGAGGGGATCGAGAGGAGGGGGCGGATTTCCTCCATGACAGTGTGGACTGTTCCCTCCGAGCGCAGCAGGTCGCCCAGTGTGGCCACGCCTCCTCGGCCATCCCCAGGGGCGGGGACGCCATCATCACCGTGGAGTCGTCATGAGGACAGCCAATGAGGGCCAAATAATTTGGTCAGGTGACCAAAACACTTGACTGACAACAAATGGAGCCAATGGAGCTTAAAAGTGTTTACTTTGACCCAGTAGCACCCTCTACTGTTCAAACCAGGAAGGAAGCCAAGCCCCACATCAACTAGTATGGGCCTGCTTGTGTTAACGGCTTACTGTAGTAATGTAAAGTCACCATAGTAACACAGAGGAAGAGGATCATCACAGCCTTCTAATTGAAAGGAGGAAGGAAGTCGTTACAGAGGGAGTCGGACAGTTTATCTGTGTTGATCTTTCTGACGGTCATTATCATTCTGTCCCGCTGCGCTGCCACCGGGAACAAAGACACCTTTTGTTATTTCTCAAAGTGCAGAAACCAATGCTGCAGTGAAACTGCTAACTATACTCTCTCTCGCTCTCTCTTTCTGTCTCTGTCTTTCTGTCTCTCTCTCCCTCTCTCCCTTTCTGTCTCTCTCTCTCCCTCTCTGTCTCTCTTTCATCACAGGAAGAGGAGCAACAGCTGCATGAGACAGTATAAAGTCAGCATAATGTTCACACAGTCTCCCTCGCACACACACACACACACACACACACACACAACAGCCCACCTGCTGTGTCTGAAGCTCTGCTGCACCTGCCCTTTTGCTTTGCAAAAATACCTCCCGCTTTCTTCCTCTCCACATCCTCCCATCCTCCCATCCTCCCATCCCCCCATCCTCCCATCCTCCCATCCTCCCATCCTCCCATCAGAGTACTGTTAGCTCCTCTTCTCCTCCTCTCCTCCTCTCCCATCCTCCCATCCTCCCATCCTCCCATCAGAGTACTGTTAGCTCCTCTTCTCTTCTCCTCCTTTCCTCCTCTCCCATCCTCCCATCAGAGTACTGTTAGCTCCTCTTCTCTTCTCCTCCTCTCCTCCTCTCCCATCCTCCCATCAGAGTACTGTTAGCTCCTCTTCTCTTCTCCTCCTCTCCTCCTCTCCCATCCTCCCATCCTCCCATCCTCCCATCAGAGTACTGTTAGCTCCTCTTCTCTTCTCCTCCTCTCCTCCTCTCCCATCCTCCCATCAGAGTACTGTTAGCTCCTCTTCTCTTCTCCTCCTCTCCCATCCTCCCATCCTCCCATCCTCCCATCAGAGTACTGTTAGCTCCTCTTCTCTTCTCCTCCTCTCCTCCTCTCCCATCCCTCTCTCTCAGAGCAGCCTGCCTTTGACGAGGGCCAGTGGTTGATGTTGCTGTTGGATGTACAGTCATTGACAAGGTGAGACCGGGTCTAGTCTAGTAACAAGCTGGTACAGACTGACCTCACTGTCTGACACTCACATTGACCTGTTGTTGCGCTGCTGCTCGGACGATCGGCAATCTGCAAGGCAATAATGACATATCATTGATTATGACGATGGACAAGAGCCATTGAAATCACTCCAAGACTGTCTGACTGTCCGTTGGATTCTGAGTGGTCAGTGACAAGAATATGAACACTGAGAAAGAGGTGGTGTGTACAGTTACAACACGCCAAGACTTTGCATTGGTTTTCTGATACCTATTCTAGTGCTGTTTCACTGTTAGCTGATGGTACACATCCAGACTTTGTCCTATTCTGACATTTCAAAAGAGGAATTGTGGTGTGTATTTCTCCCAAGGTTTAGAACTATGTACCATGTGAACTGATCTTAGTGTGCTCTCTACCCAATCTACGCCATCTTTTCTCTGTCCTCTTGCGATGGAGTTTCCTTATCTGCTCAATTGCTCATTCAACAGCCTAACTCTAACTTTAAACCTTCACCTATGATATTGAATGTAATCATTTGCATATTAGCAACACCAAGCAAAGGAAGTGAAATGGAACATTTTAACTGGAAATGAAGTGCTAACTGGACGAAGGACTGTTATTATCAGAAGTTACAGCTTTGATTTCAAGGCATTGCACTTGATTTTCGTCATCTGTATTGAAGTGCCCCTTTTGTCGTGATCTAGACTGTTTCATCGTAAATAGTGCCCTCTCCCATATTGTCCTAGACCTAGAGCGAATGGAGGAGTTGTTTTGTGAGCTTTTCAAACTGGAACCGCGTCAGGGCTTTCTCTCGTGTGCTTTGCTGTTGTGTGTTTATGTTCATCTTTAATAATCATGAATCATTTATTTTTTAATTCAACAGAACCATTTTACCATAATCGCCTAAGGATTGTTACAGATTGAGTACTCACTAGTCAATTACAGAATGAGTCACTTTAAACAGCGATCAAAATATACTGCCGAATGTTATTGTGCTGAACAGGCGTAGTGTGAAAATGAGACAAATCACAGCTTTCATTTCATGTTGTTGTTATTGTCACATATATAGTTATCTGAAGGCTACATTTAGTTTCTCTGGTAACAAGCAGTGGCTTCATACTGTAGGAATGGTTACCATGGATTTCCCATGTACTGAGTCTTGTTTGAGACCCAAGCCTGACTTCAAAGCTATTGACCTCTAGATTGGCTCAAAGCTACAGTAGATTGATTTTAATACTGTAACCAGTTGGACTATTCTCTGCGACTAGCATCAAGGTGATGATGGAGATCTTGTTATCTGGGCTGGAGGAATAGCATGTTAACTCTTAGTGTGACAACAACCACAGACAGGAGATGATCCTTGCATTTCATTTTCTACATCTCTCTTTCACCACTATGTGTGCATGTGTGTGTGTTTATGTGTGTGTGCATGGGTGTGTGTTTGTGTAAAGCTCTTATTCGGCAGCTTATGTATAATTACAGTTATTGCTGATGAGTCACTCGCTCCCACTGGCTCATTCACCTGGGTGGACATTTCTGGGAAAATGTTTTTTTTTTATACCAGATTTCCATGTTCAGACATCCTGTATGGTTAAAGGAAACATTGTGTACGTGTGAACGGTGGGACTCAGAGACTATCACAAAGCATGATGTCATCTCATCACATCGGTCAGTGCAGCCGCATAGCTGAGCGTGGGGGGGGAGAGATGGGGAGAGAACAAGAGAGAGAGGGGTGGAGAGAGAGAGGGAGAGAAAAGGGGCGATAGAGGGAGAGTGAGAGGGGGGAGAGAGAAAGAGAGAGTGGGAGAGGGGTGGTGAGAGGGGGGGAGAGAGAAAGAAAGAGAGAGGGAGAGAGAGAGGGGGAAAGAGAGAGAGGGAGAGAAAGGGGGGAGAGAGAGGGAGAGGGGGGAGAGAGCGATAAAGAGAGAGAGAGGGGGAGAGAGAGCGAGAGAGAGAGTGAGAGAGAGAGATAACATGAACAGCCAGTGGGCTCATTGCTCCTCTGTGTCTTGCTGAGGGAGAGGCTGTTTTTCATGACTAAGTATTTGGGTTCTACTCTGTCATGTAGTACTGTCCTATGTGTGGTTGTCTTCTAGTCGTATACCCAAACCCATGTTCAGCAGTACTATTTCAGCAGTCTCTTTTTTAAAGATACTCACAGTACAACTATGAAACCCATGTTCAGCAGTACTACTTCAGCAGTCTCTTTTTTAAAGATACTCACAGTACAACTATGAAACCCATGTTCAGCAGTACTACTTCAGCAGTCTCTTTTTTAAAGATACTCACAGTACAACTATGAAATCCGAGACGTGCAAAAGAAAAGGTACATGTTTAGCAATAGAATGGCATTAACTGTTACCCCTTCCTCTGATCATTATAGGTTGAAAACTGGTTGTAATCAAGTTGTAAACCTGTTATAATGACAACATTTACCTGTCGATAGTGATCAATGACTTGTGAAACTTCATTTTAATAAGAACCATGTCTGTTTCAAAGGTACCCTTTAACTACAGGTCTCAGACCAGCTGACTCGACCCCCACTCCTAATCTTGACCATTGGGACATGAGAAGCAAAGCTGACCTCAGAGCAGCTCCTTTTGTGACTATGACCATTTCTTTTGCCTTGTCAGCTGCCAGTTGTTTCCTATGAACAGTATGCTTCTTCTAGCCTGGTCCCCTATCTGTTTGTGCTGTCTTCTCAGATCTGGAACCAGGCTATGCTCCCCCCCCCCCCCCGCCCAGTCCCTATAGGCCAAGGCAAAAATGTTACCTCGCCTAGTTATTATGACTGCGATTGGATGTTGACCCTGTTTTTCTGATACTATATAGCCTCCTCTATATTTGTACTACTAGCTACTACCTTTATTTTGTATACCCTGAGAATTTAATTAGAAGCATTGGTACAGTAGTGCCAAGTTCATTTTATGGAAATCTGGGTCATATTCATTAGGGCGCACCGTAGCAAAATGTTTTGCAATGGGGGGGCGACAAGTGTTTCTTATTGGCCAAAATAAGGAAGACCTTCTCTGTTTCAGTCCATTTTCTACCACTTGGTATATAATGAATATGACACTGTTGGGCCAGGATGTCTTAAGACTGTTGGTTTTGCTCCAGGCAGGGAAGAATGTCTCATGTTTCACCGACTTCCTAATATGGATGCTGCACTATCCTGCCATTGACTGACAGCAGGCTTTAGCAACTACAGTTGAAGTCGGAAGTTTACATACACTTAGGTTAGAGTCATTAAAACTCGTTTTTCAACCACTCTACAAATTTCTTGTTAACAAACTATAGTTTTGGCAAGTCGGTTAGGACATTTACTCTGTGCATGACACAAGTAATTTTTCCAACAATTGTTTACAGATAGATTATTTCACATATAATTCACTGTATCACAATTCCAGTGGGTCAGAAGTTTACATACACTAAGTTGACTGTGCCTTTAAAGAGCTTGGAAAATTCCAGAAAATGATGTCATGGCTTTACAAGCTTCTGATAGGCTAATTGACAGCCTTGAGTCAATTAGAGGTGTACCTGTGGATGTATTTCAAGGCCTACTTTCAAATTCAGTGTCTCTTTTCTTGACATAATGAGAAAATCAAAAGAAATCAGCCAAGACCTCAGAAAAGACATGTAGACCTCCACAATTCTGGTTCATCCTTGGGAGCAATTTCCAAACACCTGAAGGTACCACGTTCATCTGTACAAACAATAGTACGCAAGTATTAACATCATGGGACCACGCAGCCGTCATACAGCTCAGGAAGGAGACGCGTTCTGTCTCCTAGAGATGAACGTATTATGGTGCGAAAAGTGCAAATCAATCCAAGAACAACAGCAAAGGACCTTGTGATGATCCTGGGGGAAACCGGCACAAAAGTATCTATATCCACAGTAAAACGAGTCCTATATCAACATAACCTGAAAGGCCGCTCAGCAAGGAAGAAGCCACTGCTCCAAACCACCATAAAAAGCCAGTCTAGGGTTTGTAACTGCACATGGGGACAAAGATCGTACTTTTTGGAGAAATGTCCTCTGGTCTGATGAAACAAAAATAGAACTGTTTGGCCATATTGACCATCGTTATGTTTGGAGGGAAAGGGGGAGGCTTGCAAGCCGAAGAACACCATCCCAACTATGAAGCACGGGGGTGGCAGCATCATGTTGTGGGGGTGCTTTGCTGCAGGAGGGACTGGTGCACGTCACAAAATAGATGGCATCATGAGGAACTACAATTATATTGAAGCAACATCACAAGACACAAGTCAGGAAGTTAAAGCTTGGTCACAAATGGGTCTTCCAAATGGACAATGACCCCAAGCATGCTTCCAAAGTTGTGGCAATATGGCTTAAGGACAACAAAGTCAAGGTATTGGAGTGGCCATCACAAAACCCTGACTTCAACTCCATAGAACATTTGTGGGCAGAACTGAAAAATCGTGTGCGAGTAAGGAGGCCTACAAACCTGACTCAGTTACACCAGCTCTGTCAAGAGGAATGGGCCACAATTCACCTAACTTATTGTGGGAAACTTGTGGGAGGCTACCCGAAATGTTTGACTCAAGTTAAACAATTTAAGGGCAATGCTACCAAATATTAATTGAGTGTGAGTAAACTTTTGACCCACTGGGAATGTGATGAAATATAATAAATCATTTTCTCTACTATTATTCTGACATTTCACATTCTTAAAATAAAGTGGTGATCCTAACTGACCATAAACAGGCAATTCTTACTACGATTAAATGTCAGGAATTGTGAAAAACTGAGTTTAAATGTATTTGGCTAAGGTGTATGTAAACTTCCGACTTCAACTGTATGTGATATACACTGAGAGTACAAAACATTAAGAACACCTTCATAATATTGAGTCCCCTCCTATGTTAACTCCAATGCTTCCCACAGTTGTGTCAAGTTGGCTGGATGTCCTTTGGGTGGTGGACCGTTCTTAATACACACAGGGAACTGTTGAGCGTGAAAAACCCAACAGCGTTGTGCCTGGCACCTACTACCATACCCTGTTCAAAGGTACTTCAATCTTTTGTCTTGCCCATTCAATCTCTAAATGGTATACATACAGTGCCTTGCGAAAGTATTCGGCCCCCTTGAACTTTGCAACCTTTTGCCACATTTCAGGCTTCAAACATAAAGATATAAAACTGTATTTTTTTGTGAAGAATCAACAACAAGTGGGACACAATCATGAAGTGGAACGACATTTATTGGATATTTCAAACTTTTTTAACAAATCAAAAACTGAAAAATTGGGCGTGCAAAATTATTCAGCCCCTTTACTTTCAGTGCAGCAAACTCTCTCCAGAAGTTCAGTGAGGATCTCTGAATGATCCAATGTTGACCTAAATGACTAATGATGATAAATACAATCCACCTGTGTGTAATCAAGTCTCTGTATAAATGCACCTGCACTGTGATAGTCTCAGAGGTCCGTTAAAAGCGCAGAGAGCATCATGAAGAACAAGGAACACACCAGGCAGGTCCGAGATACTGTTGTGAAGAAGTTTAAAGCCGGATTTGGATACAAAAAGATTTCCCAAGCTTTAAACATCCCAAGGAGCACTGTGCAAGCGATAATATTGAAATGGAAGGAGTATCAGACCACTGCAAATCTACCAAGACCTGGCCGTCCCTCTAAACTTTCAGCTCATACAAGGAGAAGACTGATCAGAGATGCAGCCAAGAGGCCCATGATCACTCTGGATGAACTGCAGAGATCTACAGCTGAGGTGGGAGACTCTGTCCATAGGACAACAATCAGTGGTATATTGCACAAATCTGGCCTTTATGGAAGAGTGGCAAGAAGAAAGCCATTTCTTAAAGATATCCATAAAAAGTGTTGTTTAAAGTTTGCCACAAGCCACCTGGGAGACACACCAAACATGTGGAAGAAGGTGCTCTGGTCAGATGAAACCAAAATTGAACTTTTTGGCAACAATGCAAAACGTTATGTTTGGCGTAAAAGCAATACAGCTGAACACACCATCCCCACTGTCAAACATGGTGGTGGCAGCATCATGGTTTGGGTCTGCTTTTCTTCAGCAGGGACAGGGAAGATGGTTAAAATGTATGTGAAGATGGATGGAGCCAAATACAGGACCATTCTGGAAGAAAACCTGATGGAGTCTGCAAAAGACCTGAGACTGGGACGGAGATTTGTCTTCCAACAAGACAATGATCCAAAACTTAAAGCAAAATCTACAATGGAATGGTTCAAAAATAAACATATCCAGGTGTTAGAATGGCCAAGTCAAAGTCCAGACCTGAATCCAATCGAGAATCTGTGGAAAGAACTGAAAACTGCTGTTCACAAATGCTCTCCATCCAACCTCACTGAGCTCGAGCTGTTTTGCAAGGAGGAATGGGAAAAATGTTCAGTCTCTCGATATGCAAAACTGATAGAGGCATACCCCAAGCGACTTACAGCTGTAATCGCAGCAAAAGGTGGCGCTACAAAGTATTAACTTAAGGGGGCTGAATAATTTTGCACGCCCAATTTTTCAGTTTTTGATTTGTTAAAAAAGTTTGAAATATCCAATAAATGTCGTTCCACTTCATGATTGTGTCCCACTTGTTGTTGATTCTTCACAAAAAAATACAGTTTTATATCTTTATGTTTGAAGCCTGAAATGTGGCAAAAGGTCGCAAAGTTCAAGGGGGCCGAATACTTTCGCAAGGCACTGTACACAATCCATGTCTCAATTGGCTCACCTGAATTCACCTGGTCAGTCTTTGTCATGGAAAGAGCAGGTGTTCATCATGTTTTGTACACTCAGGGTTCATGAAGCCATAGCAACTATGTGATATACATGTAGCTATAGCAACTATGTGATATACATGTAGCTATAGCAACTATGTGACTGTTAGTTAATTATATTGAACAATGTGTATTCCTTGAGGGTATGCTACTGTACAAGTAATTGCAATTCTGTCTCTTCTGTCTATCATGCATGTTTGATTCTGAGAGAGAAGGTTGACAGCACTGTCACCAGTGTAACTGTATGTATCATCATTGCAGCTATTGATTATAATAAACATATTCATGATGAAGGTATTGATTATAATAAACACATTAATGATAAAGCTATTGATTATAATAACCATATTCATGATGAAGGTATTGATTATAAGAAACATATTAATGATGAAGGTATTGATTATAATAAACATATTAATGATGAAGGTATTGATTATAATAAACATATTAATGATAAAGATATTGATTATAATAGGCTTCCTAAAGCTTAACGCTTATTGATGGTGATATTTGTTAATTTGTTGCTATTGTCTGTTGACCAGTCTCAGCCCCTTTTTCAGAGACGTGACATTATGAATATCTCATTGGTTCATTCTGTATTCCCTGTGTGTAGCAAATATACAGACTAATGACATGGTGATTTCTAATCCATCTCTCGGTGTAACACATGCTACCACTGTACTCTGTACTGATGTTGTTGACTTGGTTCTTTCCCATCTCAACCAGTGCTTTTTCAGATGCTTCATTGCGTATTAGGTTGAATATTTATGTCACTCTCTCACCTACAGGTCCTGGTTTTTACCATATTGGACTTGGTCGTCCACAATGATTATTATGAAACAAACTGTGGATTTTGTGTGGAAATAAATGTTGCAAAGTGCTGCACCAACACTAGTCTAGGTGCAGGTTTTTATTTGCTTGCACAGCATTGAACATGGATGAGAACGGCGCCGGAGGAGATGGCTGCCTTTTTACGGGCTCTATCAGGAATCAAGGTAAGAACCAAGTGCAGACTGTGTGAAGTAACAATGTCATTACGACAGGTCACGGCAGGCAAGGGTCGATGATCCAGAGTAGTAGCAAGGTACTGGACGGCAGGCAGGGTCAGGGATGGGCAGAATGGTCAGGAGGGCGGGTACAGGGTCAGGACAGGCAAGGGTCGATAATCCAGAGTAGTAGCAAGGTACTGGACAGCAGGCAGGGTCAGGGACGGGCAGAATGGTCAGGAGGGCGGGTACAGGGTCAGGACAGGCAAGGGTCAAAAACCAGGAGGACGAGAAAAAGAGAAACTGGGAAAAAACAGGAGCTGACAGGACGAACGCTGGTAAGCTTGACAAACAAGACAAACTGGCCACAGACAAACAGAGAACACAGGTATAAATACACAGGGGATAATGGGGAAGATGGGTGACACCTGGAGGGAGGTGGAGACAGGTGAAACAGATCAGGGCGTGACAGGCTCCTAATCAATTGTGCTATTTTGTGTGTTTTTTCATGTAGTTTGTAACTTATTTTGTACATAATGTTTCTGCCACCATATCTTATGACCCGAAAAGAGCTTCTGGATATCAGAACAACGATTACTCACCTCGAACTGGACAAAGATTTTTCTTTAACGAGTCGGTTGCGAATGATGTACTCCAGACACCGGACCAGGCCCAAATCCCAGCATTTGCATGAAGAAACAATGCCTATACAGAGGACGCAGGTCCGGGTGCCTTGTTAGACTTGTCGGCTAGCAGGTAACCCACCTCTACCATCCGTCCTATTGGCCAACGTGTAATCATTGGAGAATACACTGGATGAGCTCCGTTCAAGACTGTCCTACCAAGACTGTCCTTAAAACAGTTTCACCAAGTTGTGGCTGAACGATGACATGGACAATATAAGGTTGGCTGGTTTTTCCGTGCATCAGCAAGACAGAACAGCTGCCTCCGGTAAGACAAGGTGTGGCGGTCTATGTCTATTTGTCAATAATAGCTGGTGCGCAAAATCAAATATTAAGGAAGTCTCAAGGTTTTGCTCCCCTGAGGTAGAGTATCGCATGGTAAACTGTAGATCACACTATTTACCAAGGGAGTTTATCTTTACTTTTCATAGCTCTCTATATTGGCCTCCCGAGTGGCGCAGTGGTCTAAGGCACTACATCTCAGTGCAAGAGGCTGCAGTACCTAGTTTGAATCCAGGCAGCAATGTCATATGGGCGTCACTGCAGTACATAGTTTAAATCCAGGCAGCTTCACATCTGGCCATGATTGGGAGTCCATAGGGCGGTGCACAGTTGGCCCAGCGTCGTCCGGGGTAGGCAGTCATTCTAAATAAGAATTTGTTCTTAACTGACTTGCCTAGTTAAATAAAGGTTACATTTAAAAAATATATTATTTACCACCACAAACCGATGCTGGCACTAAGACCGCACTCAACGAGCTGTATAAAGCCATAAGCAAACAAGAAAATGCTCATCCAGAGGCGACACTCCTAGTGGCCGGGGACTTTAATGCAGGGAAATCCGTTTCACCAAGTTTCTACCAGCATGTTACACGTGCAATCAGAGGGGAATAAACTTTTAGAAGCAAAAACTAAAGCAGGAAGTACCAGTGACTCGATCAATACGGAAGTGGTCAGATGACGCAGATGCTAAGCTACAGGACTGTTTTGCTATCACAGACTGGAATATGTTTGTAAAGCTATGATTGTCCAAAACGGGTCCCCACCCGTCTTCTACTGTTGTTCTCCTCTGCAGTCGCCCGGTATACGGTGACTTGTCGTGTAGTCCTGAACAGAACTGCAGAGTTGATTCTCCTTCCATTCGCTCTGGAAGATGCTTCTTTGAAGATAGGCTAGCCAGCCGTGTCGATGGTTACCAGTGGGGTGACGAGAGTAGCGTTCTATGGTGGTTTTGAGTAGTAGTAGTATGGTTCTACTGTAATTCACTTTTCTAGATACTTTACTAAGGACAGCTAATCAGCCGTACCAGTGATTGTCCGGGAGGTGACTTTATCGTCTCTACCTCGTGTTGAGATTCAGAGTTCAAACCACTTTAAACGTGAGCTGCAGCTCTATGTCTCTCTGGTCTGAGATGTTAATTCTTAACCCATCATTTTACACAGTTTGTTCAAAAGGGGCGGTTTCGTCAGGCTGACACGCTCTCTGACCACACTCAAGGGGGCGGTGACTACTTACTGTGCACAGTTCATTTCCTCTTATAGTTTCTAAAATCACAACCCTCTCTTAACAAAAACACTTTCATCAGGTTTCATGTAGCATGCGCAACGCAGAGGATGGACATTTCGTACATGTAGTGTGTATACTTTTCAAGTTACAGTATTTCCTTTATAACATTTTTTATGACATCACAAAATAACACACAATATGACAATCTTCTTTAGACCGCTTTTGACCATTCCCCACATTCTATGTTAGAAACATTGTTCCAGTATTCGCTTTAGAACGTGTTAGCGTTTTGGTGGGAAAAAGTATGTGAAACAAAGGCATATTCCTCTAGTGAACATTGGAGAGGGAGATGCTGAATGTTCTGTCCTTGATTTACAACAGGGTGTGAGGTGCTAACCCCCAAAAAGATTTGTCATGGGTCCTCAGATCCTCAAAAATTCCTACAGCTGCACCATCGAGAGCATGGTTGCATCACTACCTAGTATGGCAACTGCTCGGCCTCTGACCGCAAGGTGCTACAGAGGGTAATGCGTACGGCCCAGTACATCACTGGAGCCAAGCTTCCTGCCATCCAGGACCTCTACACCAGGCGGTGTCAGAGGAAGGTCCTAAAAATTGCCAAAGACTCCAGCGAACCTAGTCATATACTGTTCTCTATGCTACCGCACGGCAAGCGATACTGGAGTGCCAAGTGTAGGTCCAAAAGGCTTCTTAACAGCTTCTACCCACAAGCCATACCCACAAGACTGCTGAACAGCTAATCAAATGGCTACTTAACAGCTTCTACCCCCAAGCCATAAGACTCCTGAACAGCTAATCAAATGGCTACTCGGACTATTTTCATTGATTCCCCCCACCTTTTTTTACGCTGCTGCAACTCGCTATTTATTATCTATGCATAGTCGCTTTACCCCTACCTACATGTGCATATTACCTCAACTACCTCGACTAAACTGTAGCCCTGCACATTGACGCTGTACCTGTATCCCCTGTATATAGCCTTGTGATTGTTATTTTATTGTTGCTCTTCTATTTTTTTTACTTTTTAAATTTTTTTATTTAGTAAATACTTTTCTTGACTCTTTACTTATTTAAAAAAAATGCCATTGTTGGTTCAGGGCTTGTAAATTAGCCTTTCACTGAAATGTCTACACCTGTTGTATTCGGCACGTGTCAAATATAATTTGATTTGAAAGCTTGTGTCTGAGAAAATGACTGATAGTGAGTAGTCTCAATAATAAGTAGTCTGTTTTAATGCAGCAGTCAGGTTTTTGTAGCAAATAGCCTATAATTATTGACTGACCTTGGAATTTCTCTCCTGTTGTTTCTTTTTGCTACACAGTCTTGCTAACACCAGCCTCTACGTCATCCAAGGTAGTGGCTACTGCACTAAAGAGCCAATCAAGAATTGCATGTTGCGTTGGCGCCATCTTGTGTGAGTTTTGGCCATCTCAATTGCAGAACAAAAAAATGACATTTCCCCTGTCTTCTATTCGTAAAGGTAGGCAGATACACCCATATGTATCAACCATCCTATAGTAAGAGTTCTGATCTAGGATCAGGTCCCCTCTGTCCAGGTAATCTTATTTGTGGTGATCTACACTAAATGGCAAACCTGAACCTAAATCTGCTCTCCTACTATTGAGACACTCTTCTCTTACTTTTCTTAAATCACCACTGGACAAGCAACCCATTGCAAAGCCACAGCTATGGAGCTAGCCCTAACACCAACATCCACCCACCACTAGGCCGTCACAGAACAGCGCCCGGTTTCCCAAAAGCATCTTAACGCTAAGTTCCTCCTATGGTTCTAACCATAAACGTAGCCTTAAGATGCTCTTGTGAAACCGGGCCCATATCTGTGAGAGCTGTACTGGTCTGATGAGATGCCAAAGCCACAAAGAGGTCCAGTGGTATTCAGGTGGTGAGCCACACATCTGACACGCTGCCGTCACATTTTACAAGCATTTCAACAACCTGCTTCATTACGCTGTGGAGCATTAACAGCATTAAGTCCCTGTTTGGAGCAACAGTCAGCAAGATTGTAACCAAAGGCATCTGACTTGACATAATGCTGAGGACTGGGAGTTTGTTTGTGGTCCAAGATCAAGGGCTGAGTTGACACCAATACACTTGAACATATCCAGCAAATGTTTATATGAATTTGGTTAACATTTCAATAAATGTAGTGTGGAGTGATGGCCATCGCCTCCTAAATACTAACACAAAAACCTCAATCCCCATATGGCATTGCTGCCTGAAGGCGTGGCTTTCTAATTAGACAGACTTGTAAAGGTGTTTGAGAGCACACAGCCAAGGTAACTAAGTAGCCTTCATAGAGATAGATATCAGTGCCATTATAGTGTTTGTGACAGCATAGGCAGAGCCATTGAGGCTACAACCCATTGGAATCCCCACCCAGTTGACTACTTGACTACATTCAAATGTCGGATGATGGCAATGTCCAATAACAATGGCAATGTGCATCCTAAAATGTGTTATATCCACAATGAGTCCTCTATCTATCTCTATGGTAGCCTTGCACAAGCCTTGGCTTGTGGGAGCTGGAACGGCTCATAGGAGCAGGAGCCTATCTCTTGTAGATGACATGGAGCCAGTGGGTTTGGCGACGAGTATGAAGTGAGGGCCAGCCAACGAGAGCGTACAGGTCGCAATGGTGGCTAGTATATGGGGCTTTGGTGACAAAACGGATGGCACTGTGATAGACTGCATCCAATTTGTTGAGTGGTTTGTTGGAGGCTATTTTGTAAATGACATTGCCGAAATCGAGGATTGGTAGGATGGGCAGTTTTACAAGGGTATGTTTGGCAGCATGAGTGAAGGATGCTTTGTTGCGAAATAGGAAGCCAATTCCTAGCTCCAACAGTGCAGTAACAATACACAACCATACACACATCTAAAAGTAAAATAATGGAATTAAGAAATATATAAATATTAGGACGAGCAATGTCGGAGTTGCATTGACTAAAATACAGTAGAATAGAATACAGTATATAAATACGAGATGAGAAAAGCAGTATGTAAACATTATTAAAGTGACTAGTGTTCCATTATTAAAGTGGCCAGTGATTCCATGTCTATGTATATAGGGCAGCAACTCGAAGGTGCAGGGTTGAGTTGCCGGGTGGTACCAGGCTAGTGATGGCTATTTAACAGTGATGGCCTTGAGATAGCAGCTGTTTTTCAGTCTTTCGGTCCCAGCTTTGATCACCTGTACTGACCTCGCCTTCTGGATGATAGCGGGGTGAACAGGCAGGGTGGTTGATGTCCTTGCTCATCTTTTGGCTTTCCTGTGACAATGGGTGATGTAGGTGTCCTGGAGCGCAGGCAGTGTGCCCCCGGTAAATGCATTGGGCAGACCGTACCACCCTCTGGACTACCCTCTGGAGAGCCTCGCTCTGCTCCCTATACCCACTGAGTGCTAGTGAGCATTTGATGTTGGGCTGTGTAAACCGGATGCAACCCAGATATAGGCGTCCATGAATCTGCGTATGTGAACGTGATTACCTTGAAAACAACAACATCTTGGACACAGTCTCCAGTTCTTATTATACCTCAGTGGTCTCCTCTGACTGTCTGTTAGCATGCAGCTCCTCAAACTGTTGTTATTATACCTCAGTGGTCTCCTCTGACTGTCTGTTAGCATGCAGCTCCTCAAACTGTTGTTATTATACCTCAGTGGTCTCCTCTGACTGTCTGTTAGCATGCAGCTCCTCAAACTGTTGTTATTATACCTCAGTGGTCTCCTCTGACTGTCTGTTAGCATGCAGCTCCTCAAACTGGCAGCTCTCTGCCAACCTCACCGACTGTGTCAGTGGGACAAGAATCATCTGCATCAGCCTATACCAGGGCAATGGGACCCTCAACACTTCTAAGGCAGTAGGCCACAGGTCCAAGAATGTGACCAAGTTGGACGACAGCTTCACCTGCTGTTCAAAGAAGGTAGAGCTGTTGGTAGTGGACAGGGCAGGCAACGTGGGTGTGTGTCTGGGCTTGCAGTTAGTACTACATCCACCCAGGTCTCTGTCACCAACACTACAGCTGTACCTGTAGTTAGTACTACATCCACCCAGGTCTCTGTCACCAACACTACAGATACACCTGTAGTTAGTACTACATCCACCCAGGTCTCAGTCACCAACACTACAGATGCACCTGCAGTTAGTACTACATCCACCCAGGTCTCTGTCACCAACACTACAGCTGTACCTGTAGTTAGTACTACATCCACCCAGGTCTCTGTCACCAACACTACAGTTGTACCTGTAGTTAGTACTACATCCACTCAGGTCTCTGTCACCAACACTACAGCTGTACCTGTAGTTAGTACTACATCCACCCAGGTCTCTGTCACCAACACTACAGCTGTACCTGTAGTTAGTACTACATCCACCCAGGTCTCTGTCACCAACACTACAGTTGTACCTGTAGTTAGTACTACATCCAGCCAGGTCTCTGTCACCAACACTACAGCTGTACCTGTAGTTAGTACTACATCCACCCAGGTCTCTGTCACCAACACTACAGCTGTACCTGTAGTTAGTACTACATCCACCCAGGTGTCTGTCACCAATACTACAGCTGTACCTGTAGTTAGTACTACATCCACCCAGGTCTTTGTCACCAACACTACAGCTGTACCTGTAGTTAGTACTACATCCACCCAGGTCTCTGTCACCAACACTACAGCTGTACCTGTAGTTAGTACTACATCCACACAGGTCTCTGTCACCAACACTACAGCTGTACCTGTAGTTAGTACTACATCCACACAGGTCTCTGTCACCAACACTACAGCTGTACCTGTAGTTAGTACTACATTCACCCAGGTCTCTGTCACCAACACTACAGCTGTACCTGTAGTTAGTACTACGTCCACCCAGGTCTCTGTCACCAACACTACAGATGTACCTGTAGTTAGTACCACATCCACCCAGGTGTCTGTCACCAATACTACAGCTGTACCTGTAGTTAGTACTACATCCACCCAGGTCTCTGTCACCAACACTACAGCTGTACCTGTAGTTAGTACTACATCCACCCAGGTCTCTGTCACCAACACTACAGCTGTACCTGTAGTTAGTACTACATCCACACAGGTCTCTGTCACCAACACTACAGCTGTACCTGTAGTTAGTACTACATTCACCCAGGTCTCTGTCACCAACACTACAGCTGTACCTGTAGTTAGTACCACATCCACCCAGGTGTCTGTCACCAATACTACAGCTGTACCTGTAGTTAGTACTACATCCACCCAGGTCTCTGTCACCAACACTACAGCTGTACCTGTAGTTAGTACTACATCCACCCAGGTCTCTGTCACCAACACTACAGCTGTACCTGTAGTTAGTACTACATCCACACAGGTCTCTGTCACCAACACTAC
Source organism: Oncorhynchus mykiss (assembly GCF_057628025.1). Lineage (NCBI taxonomy): Eukaryota > Metazoa > Chordata > Actinopteri > Salmoniformes > Salmonidae > Oncorhynchus > Oncorhynchus mykiss. The sequence goes on from NC_143031.1 coordinate 72,846,573, forward strand.
AGCTGTACCTGTAGTTAGTACTACATTCACCCAGGTCTCTGTCACCAACACTACAGCTGTACCTGTAGTTAGTACTACGTCCACCCAGGTCTCTGTCACCAACACTACAGATGTACCTGTAGTTAGTACTACATCCACCCAGGTCTCTGTCACCAACACTACAGCTGTACCTGTAGTTAGTACTACATCCACCCAGGTCTCTGTCACCAACACTACAGCTGTACCTGTAGTTAGTACTACGTCCACCCAGGTCTCAGTCACCAACACTACAGCTGTACCTGTAGTTAGTACTACGTCCACCAGAGGGCCACCTTTGACTGTGTCCCTGTATCTAAGGGTCTGTGTGATGCTTTCTCTCCTCCTGTGGAATAGAGTAGAGCTGTAGAGTTGTATAATAGTTCATGTAGGTAGATGTCAAGTGGAACAATGGAATCAGTGCAGAGAGAGTTGTGTCATTAGATGTAACCAGTATGTTTATGTTATGTTGTACTGAAAGACAGGGTGGAAATATTAACTTTTTATCATAAAACATGTGAAGGGTTTTTATTCTTCTTTCAATGCTATAGTTACATGTTTGATTAACTTTTCCCTTTTACAGATGGAGTCATTGATCATCACGACTCAACAGAGAGAGAAACCAGCTGCTGGCCAGTTACAACACCCTGACTAAAGAGAGAGACCAACTACATGACAGCAACAGCCTTCTGACTAAAGAGAGAGGCCAGCTACAGTCCAGTTACAACACCATGACTAAAGAAAGAGACCAGCTACAGACTGAGAGAGATTTTCTTAGTGGGCGGCTTACCAATCTCAGTGAGTAAACCTACAGTAATACATTTTTATAAATCCCACACACTTTATCGTGTGTCTGTATTCTTTCATAAAATATCCTGTGTTTTAAGTTGAAGGAAATTCATGATTTCATCTTGAAGAACAAACCTGTCCTGAAGGCTGGCAGAAATTAAAATCCAGTTGGTACTTTCTGTCTACTGATAATAAAACCTGGAAGGAGAGCAGACCTGGTGATTAGATAGATAGAGAGAGAGAGAGAGAGAGAGAGAGAGAGAGAGAGAGAGAGAGAGAGAGAGAGAGAGAGAGAGAGAGAGCGAGAGATGATCATGCATATACTGTGGATAAATGTATTTACTGTATATATTTATCTTTCTCAACGACAGACATTTCTCTTCAACCTCAAGAAGAGGGTCTTGATTGGTCTGACTGACTCTGTTATTGAGGGGACCTGAAAATGGGTGGACGGCACCCCACTGACCACAAGGTGAACGATGATAACTAATCTGTCAATAAGGCCCATTCAATCTTTTTCTATACAGGTTATTGTCACTGATGGCAGCAATCAACAAAGTTAATTGTAAGATGAAACATTTCTGTATATTATTTAGGATTGTGATGTTCTAACTCTGATGTCTGACTGGTTTTAACCCTGTAGGTACTGGTATTAACCATGATATCTGACTGTTGTTAACCCTGTAGGTACTGGTATTAACCATGATATCTGACTGTTCTTAACCCTGTAGGTACTGGTATTAACCATGATATCTGACTGGTTTTAACCCTGTAGGTACTGGTATGAACCATGATATCTGACTGTTGTTAACACTGTATATACTGGTATTAACCATTATATCTGACTGTTGTTAACCCTGTAGGTACTGGTATTAGCCATGATATCCATTAACCACTGTCTTTGACAATGGTCTCCAAATCAGCCTGACAATGGTGATGGCAAACCCGAATATGGTGAGGAGGACTGTGTTCAGATACATAAAGATCAGAGTCCTCTGGAGGCGTGGAATGACTTGTCATGTGACATTAAACTCAACTGGGTCTGTGAGAACAACATACTGTAACACATACAGTAGCCCACAGTGCACACAACTTCCTCCTTCATTCTCTCTTTCTCTCACACACACACACACACACACACACACACACACACACACACACACACACACACACACACACACACACACCTATTGTTGTATTTGTTTGTAGTATCATGTTGATAAAAGTCCTACTTATTTCCTGTTTGTAACTTCCTGTGTACCAGTAGTTATGTTTCACACATCATCAGGTTCAACATGAATTCAGTACATTTGACTTTGTGCATTTACATAACTTCCAATTCAAATATATTCTACAGATATTTACATGCTCCAATTGAGGCCTGGTGATGACATTCTCAACAGTACCAAACCACCATTACATACACTGTATAGGAAGGAGTTGACTGTATCACCAATCAATGAGTGTAGTAGAGATATCAAAGAATGTTCCTTAATTTTCTTTTCTTTTTACTTTTATTTAACTAGGCAAGTCAGTTAAGAACAAATTCTTATTTTCAATGACGGCCTAGGAACAGATTTGTACCTCGTCAGCTCGGGGGTTTGACCTTGCAACCTTCCGGTTACCAGTCCAACGCTCTAACCACTAGGTTACCCTGCCGCCTCAATAATCTTTGACAGTCAGTCTTTATTGTCAAGTTACAATATCAAATGCTCATATTTGACTGTTGTTCCCCTATTTGGGCCCAAAAGAGGGAAGTGAAGTGGATATTTTCAGTGGTTCAACCAGCTGTCACTCAAAAACTCCTCAACCAATCAGGTTGATCCTCACTTGTTAAGCATACCCACCCTCAATATCCACTTGGTGTAATCTTGTGGTGAAAAATCTATTGTCTGGACATTATAATGACCCATGTTTGTAGTCCTGGACCTCCTGAACATGTTGATGTATATTTGGGAGTAAACAGAGGGTCCAAATCAGCAGAAAGGTGAAAGGAAGGAGGAGTTCTGGAAACTCCCTGAATTATCTTGGGACTGTTACATATGATATTTAATATATGTTAACAGCTAGTCTTTGTTCTCCACTTCCCCTCTATGATCTATATCTTCCTGTATGATAGTGTCCTGTCCATCATCACAAATAGCAAGTCCCATTCCCTGGGCAGGAGGACTGTGTTGAGATATACTCTGGACAAGATGACCATGTAGAGACATGGAATGATTTATATTGTTCTGCAGAAAATGGTTCAACAATAATCACTGTAACAATCTCTCACACTCACACACACACACACACACGCGCACATGCACACGCGCACAAACACAGTGTGCAAACTTGTTATATTTTGCATTAGCATAGCCACAACTACCGGTGTCATTTTGTTGATACTTCCCTAGAGTTAACACCTATAGGAGTCACACAGACAGAGACACACAGATGACTCAGAGACAGAGATATCACTAGAAGACAGAGACTTAACGTATAGAGGTCCTGCAGTTGATGTACGACGCCTCCTGGCAGCCAAGTTGGAAGACCACCACATTAATTCTAGAAGCAGAGACTTAATGTATAGTAGACCTACATAGAAAGAAAGACTTAGGTACTGTTAAAGATGTCAAAGGTCATCAATGCTGAGCCAGATATGAACAAGAATGTCAAATTTGACAGAGGTGAGATGGAGGAGAGGATTGTAGATATCTACATCAGTGCAGACACCCTGAGAGACGGTGAGACCAACACCAAGAGAGAAGAGACAGCAGACACTGCTCCTAATAATGGACCAGGAGCCCAGCACTCAGGTAACACACACACACACACACACACACACACACACACACACACACACACACACACACACACACACTCACCAAATAACAACGTAAAAGTATCTTGTTTGTTTCCACAGAGCCTGATAGCTCAGGGAAGAGACTCTTCCTAGTTGCTGCAGTGTTTCTGGGGCTGCTGTGTGTTCTACTGGCTGGGATAACAGGCCTGTCTGTCTACTGTGAGTTTGTGTACAAGTTCATTGCTTACACCTAATTGTAAGAAGTGCTGGTTACTAAGCCTATTTACCTGGTGTTTTACCTAGTAACTCTGTGTTTATACTTTATAGATAATAGAGTCATCAAAGATTCTGAGGATAAAAGGAATAACTTGTTCCAGAGTTTCTCCCTTTTTAAAATCAACGCAACTGAAGAGAGAGACCAGTTACAGACCAGATACAACATCCTGACTAAAGAGAGAGACCAGTTACAGACCAGATACAACAACCTGACTAAAGAGAGAGACCAGTTACAGACCAGATACAACAACCTGACTAAAGAGAGAGACCAGTTACAGACCAGATACAACAACCTGAATAAAGAGAGAGACCAGTTACAGACCAGATACAACAACCTGACTAAAGAGAAAGGCCATATTCAGGCAACGCTTTTTGTGATAGGTGAGATATAAACTGTGATAAATTATAATAATTATATATCAATGGGTTTTTGAGTATAGAGATACTGACTAAGTTTCTCAATGTGTTCACCTTTGCTCTTCAACAGAGCAGCATTGTCAGGAGGGATGGAGATACTTTGACTCCAGTTTGTACTTCCTCTCCACTGAGAAGAAAACCTGGGAGGAGAGCAGACAGGACTGTAAGGGGAGAGGAGCAGACCTCGTGATCATAAACAGTAGAGAGGAACAGGTGAGTGAGAGAACAGACAGGACTGTAAGGGGAGAGGAGCAGACCTCGTGATCATAAACAGTAGAGAGGAACAGGTGAGAGAGAGAACAGACAGGACTGTAAGGGGAGAGGAGCAGACCTCGTGATCATAAACAGTAGAGAGGAACAGGTGAGAGAGAGAACAGACAGGACTGTAAGGGGAGAGGAGCAGACCTCGTGATCATAAACAGTAGAGAGGAACAGGTGAGAGAGAGAACAGACAGGACTGTAAGGGGAGAGGAGCAGACCTCGTGATCATAAACAGTAGAGAGGAACAGGTGAGAGAGAGAACAGACAGGACTGTAAGAAGAGTGTCACGGTGCGTGAGTGAGGACCCAAAAGCGAATTAACGTAAACAGAACTTCTTTAATAACAAAACATAGGTAGGCTCAGATGGACCGGCAGGTTCCGACAGGACAGGACAAGGTTGCAGCAAACATGACGATAGTCTGGTTCAGGCATGAAAAACACAAACAAGAATCCGACAAAGACAGGAACAAAAACAGAGAGAGATATCGAGGACTAATCAGAGGGAAAAAGGGAACAGGTGGGAAAAGGGGTGACGAGGTAGTTAGGAGGAGACAAGGAACAGCTGGGGGAAAGAGGGGGAGAAAAGGTAACCTAATAACGACCAGCAGAGGGAGACCGGGTGAAGGGAAAGGACAGAAACAAGACACAACATGACAATACATGACAGTACCCCCCCACTCACCGAGCGCCTCCTGGCGCACTCGAGGAGGAAACCTGGCGGCAACGGAGGAAATCATCGATCAGCGCACGGTCCAGCACGTCCCGAGAGGGAACCCAACTCCTCTCCTCAGGACCGTACCCCTCCCAATCTACTAGGTACTGATGACCACGGCCCCGAGGACGCATGTCCAAAATCCTACGGACCCTGTAGATGGGTGCGCCCTCGACAAGGATGGGGGGGGGGGGAAGACGAGCGGGGGCGCGAAGAACGGGCTTGACACAGGAGACATGGAAGACCGGGTGGACGCGACGAAGATATCGCGGAAGAAGAAGTCGCACTGCGACAGGATTAATGATCCGAGAAATACGGAACGGACCAATGAACCGCGGGGTCAACTTGCGGGAAGCGGTCTTAAGGGGAAGGTTCTGAGTGGAGAGCCAAACTCTCTGACCGCGATAATATCTAGGACTCTTAGTTCTACGCTTATTAGCAGCTCTCACAGTCTGCGCCCTATAACGGCAAAGTGCAGACCTGACCCTCTTCCAGGTGCGCTCGCAACGTTGGACAAAAGCCTGAGCGGAGGGGACGCTGGACTCGGCGAACTGAGATGAGAACAGCGGAGGCTGGTACCCGAGGCTACTCTGAAAAGGAGATAGCCCGGTCGCAGACGAAGGAAGCGAGTTGTGGGCGTATTCTGCCCAGGGGAGCTGTTCTGACCAAGACGCAGGGTTGCGAAAAGAAAGACTGCGTAAGATGCGACCAATAGTCTGATTGGCCCGTTCTGCTTGACCGTTAGACTGGGGGTGAAAGCCGGAAGAGAGACTGACGGAAGCCCCAATCAAACGGCAAAACTCCCTCCAAAATTGAGACGTGAATTGCGGACCTCTGTCCGAAACGACGTCTGACGGAAGGCCATGAATTCTGAAAACATTCTCGATGATGATTTGTGCCGTCTCTTTAGCAGAAGGAAGCTTAGCAAGGGGGATAAAATGAGCCGCCTTAGAGAACCTGTCGACAACCGTAAGAATAACAGTCTTCCCCGCTGACGAAGGCAGTCCGGTGACAAAATCTAAGGCGATGTGAGACCACGGTCGAGAGGGAATGGGAAGCGGCCTGAGACGGCCGGCAGGAGGGGAGTTACCGGACTTAGTCTGCGCGCAGACCGAACAATCAGCCACGAAACGACGCGTGTCATGCTCCCGGGTGGGCCACCAAAAACGCTGGCGAATGGAAGCAAGCGTACCCCGAACGCCAGGGTGGCCGGCTAACTTGGCAGAGTGAGCCCACTGAAGAACGGCCAGACGAGTAGGAACGGGAACGAAAAGAAGGTTCCTAGGACAAGCGCGCGGCGACGGAGTGTGAGTGAGTGCTTGCTTTACCTGCCTCTCAATTCCCCAGACAGTCAACCCGACAACACGCCCCTCAGGGAGAATCCCCTCGGGGTCAGTGGAGGCTACTGAAGAACTGAAGAGACGAGATAAAGCATCAGGCTTGGTGTTCTTAGAGCCCGGACGATAAGAAATCATGAACTCGAAACGAGCGAAAAACAGCGCCCAACGCGCCTGACGCGCATTAAGTCGTTTGGCAGAACGGATGTACTCAAGGTTCCTATGGTCAGTCCAAACGACAAAAGGAACGGTCGCCCCCTCCAACCACTGTCGCCATTCGCCTAGGGCTAAGCGGATGGCGAGCAGTTCGCGGTTTCCCACATCATAGTTACGTTCCGACGGCGACAGGCGATGAGAAAAATACGCGCATGGGTGGACCTTGTCGTCAGAGAGGGAGCGCTGAGAAAGAATGGCTCCCACGCCCACCTCTGACGCGTCAACCTCGACAACGAACTGTCTAGAGACGTCAGGTGTAACAAGGATAGGAGCGGATGTAAAACGATTCTTGAGGAGATCAAAAGCTCCCTGGGCGGAAACGGACCACTTAAAGCACGTCTTGACAGAAGTAAGGGCTGTGAGAGGAGCTGCCACCTGACCGAAATTACGGATGAAACGACGATAGAAGTTCGCGAAGCCGAGAAAGCGCTGCAGCTCGACGCGTGACTTAGGGACGGGCCAATCAATGACAGCTTGGACCTTAGCGGGATCCATCTTAATGCCTTCAGCGGAAATAACAGAACCGAGAAATGTGACGGAGGAGGCATGAAAAGTGCACTTCTCAGCCTTCACAAAAAAGACAATTCTCTAAGAGGCGCTGGAGGACACGTCGAACGTGCTGAACATGAATCTGGAGTGACGGTGAAAAAATCAGGATATCGTCAAGGTAAACGAAAACAAAGATGTTCAGCATGTCTCTCAGGACATCATTGACTAATGCCTGAAAGACAGCTGGAGCGTTAGCGAGGCCGAAAGGAAGAACCCGGTATTCAAAGTGCCCTAACGGAGTGTTAAACGCCGTCTTCCACTCGTCCCCCTCCCTGATGCGCACGAGATGGTAAGCGTTACGAAGGTCCAACTTAGTGAAAAACCTGGCTCCCTGCAGGATCTCGAAGGCTGAAGACATAAGAGGAAGCGGATAACGATTCTTCACTGTTATGTCATTCAGCCCTCGATAATCTATGCAGGGGCGCAGAGACCCGTCCTTCTTCTTGACAAAAAAAACCCCCGCTCCGGCGGGAGAGGAGGAGGGGACTATGGTACCGGCGTCAAGAGCTACAGACAAATAATCTTCGAGAGCCTTACGTTCGGGAGCCGACAGAGAGTATAGTCTACCCCGGGGGGGAGTGGTTCCCGGAAGGAGATCAATACTACAATCATACGACCGGTGTGGAGGAAGAGAGGTGGCCCTGGACCGACTGAACACCGTGCGCAGATCGTGATATTCCTCCGGCACCCCTGTCAAATCACCAGGCTCCTCCTGTGAAGAAGAGACAGAGGAAACAGGAGGGATAGCAGACATTAAACATTTCACATGACAAGAGACGTTCCAGGAGAGGATAGAATTACTAGACCAATTAATAGAAGGATTATGACAAACTAGCCAGGGATGGCCCAAAACAACAGGTGTAAAAGGTGAACGAAAAATTAAAAAAGAAATGGTTTCGCTATGATTACCAGAGACAGTGAGGGTTAAAGGTAGCGTCTCACGCTGAATCCTGGGGAGAGGACTACCATCCAAAGCGAAAAAGGCCGTGGGCTCCCTTAACTGTCTGAGAGGAATGTTATGTTCCCGAGCCCAGGTCTCGTCCATAAAACAGCCCTCCGCCCCAGAGTCTATTAAGGCACTGCAGGAAGCTGACGAACCGGTCCAGCGTAGATGGACCGACAAGGTAGTGCAGGATCTTGAAGGAGAGACAGGAGTAGTAGCGCTCACCAGTAGCCCTCCGCTTACTGATGAGCTCTGGCTTTTACTGGACATGAAGTGACAAAATGACCAGCAGAACCGCAATAGAGACAGAGGCGGTTGGTGATTCTCCGTTCCCTCTCCTTAGTCGAGATGCGGATACCTCCCAGCTGCATAGGCTCAGCACCCGAGCCGGTAGAGGAAGATGGTAGTGATGCGGAGAGGGGGGCAACGGAGAACGCGAGCTCCTTTCCACGAGCTCGGTGACGAAGATCAACCCGTCGCTCAATGCGAATAGCGAGTTCAATCAAGGAATCCACGCTGGAAGGAACCTCCCGGGAGAGAATCTCATCCTTTACCTCTGCGCGGAGACCCTCCAGAAAACGAGCGAGCAAAGCCGGCTCGTTCCAGCCACTGGAGGCAGCAAGAGTGCGAAACTCAATAGAGTAGTCTGTTATGGATCGATTACCTTGACATAGGGAAGACAGGACCCTGGAAGCCTCCTCCCCAAAAACAGATCGATCAAAAACCCGTATCATCTCCTCCTTAAAGTCCTGATACTGGTTAGTACACTCAGCCCTTGCCTCCCAGATTGCCGTGCCCCACTCACGAGCCCGTCCAGTAAGGAGAGATATGACGTAGGCGACACGAGCAGTGCTCCTGGAGTAAGTGTTGGGCTGGAGAGAAAACACAATATCACACTGGGTGAGGAACGAGCGGCATTCAGTGGGCTCCCCAGAGTAACACGGCGGGTTATTGATTCTGGGCTCCGGAGATTCGAAAGCCCTGGAAGTGGCCGGTGGATCGAGGCGGAGATGGTGAACCTGTTCTGTGAGGTTGGAGACTTGGGTGGCCTGTCATGTACTGTCATGTTGTCTTGTCTCTGTCCTTTCCCTTCACCCTGTCTCCCTCTGCTGGTCGTGTTAGGTTACCTTTTCTCCCCCGCTTTCCCCCAGCTGTCCCTTGTCTCCTCTAACTACCCATTCACCCCGTTCCCCACCTGTTCCCTTTTTTCCCTCTGATTAGGTCCCTATATCTCTCTCTGTTTCTGCTCCTGTCCTTGTCGGATTCTTGTTTGTTTGTTTGTGTTATTCATGCCTGAACCAGACTATCGTCATGTTTGCTGCAACCTTGTCCTGTCCTGTCGGAATCTGCCGGTCCATCTGAGCCTACGTATGTTTTGTATTAAAGAAGCTCTGTTTACTTTAATTCGCTTTTGGGTCCTCATTCACGCACCGTAACAGAAGAATCCGACCAAGAATGGACCCAGCGACTTCGGATCCTCTCCACTCAGCCGTCGAGATCCAGGGAGCGATGCTAGGCAGACACAAGCAGGAATTGTCTGCTGCTCGACATGCCGTTGAGACCCTGGCCACCCAAGTCTCCAACCTCACAGAACAGGTTCACCATCTCCGCCTCGATCCACCGGCCACTTCCAGGGCTTTCGAATCTCCGGAGCCCAGAATCAATAACCCGCCGTGTTACTCTGGGGAGCCCACTGAATGCCGCTCGTTCCTCACCCAGTGTGATATTGTGTTTTCTCTCCAGCCCAACACTTACTCCAGGAGCACTGCTCGTGTCGCCTACGTCATATCTCTCCTTATTGGACGGGCTCGTGAGTGGGGCACGGCAATCTGGGAGGCAAGGGCTGAGTGTACTAACCAGTATCAAGACTTTAAGGAGGAGATGATACGGGTTTTTGATCGATCTGTTTTTGGGGAGGAGGCTTCCAGGGCCCTGTCTTCCCTATGTCAAGGCAATCGATCCATAACAGACTACTCTATTGAGTTTCGCACTCTTGCTGTCTCCAGTGGCTGGAACGAGCCGGCCTTGCTCGCTCGTCTTCTGGAGGGTTTCCGCGCAGAGGTAAAGGATGAGATTCTCTCCCGGGAGGTTCCTTCCAGCGTGGATTCCTTGATTGAACTCGCTATTCGCATTGAGCGACGGGTTGATCTTCGTCACCGAGCTCGTGGAAAGGAGCTCGCGCTCTCCGTCGCCTCCCTCTCCGCATCACTACCATCTTCCTCTGCCGGCTCGGGTGCTGAGCCCATGCAGCTGGGAGGTATCCGCATCTCGACTAAGGAGAGGGAACGGAGAATCACCAACCGCCTCTGTCTCTATTGCGGTTCCGCTGGTCATTTTGTCACTTCATGTCCAGTAAAAGGCCAGAGCTCGTCAGTAAGCGGAGGGCTACTGGTGAGCGCTACTACTCCTGTCTCTCCTTCAAGATCCTGCACTACCTTGTCGGTCCATCTACGCTGGACCGGTTCGTCAGCTTCCTGCAGTGCCTTAATAGACTCTGGGGCGGAGGGCTGTTTTATGGACGAGACCTGGGCTCGGGAACATGACATTCCTCTCAGACAGTTAAAGGAGCCCACGGCCTTGTTCGCCCTGGATGGTAGTCCTCTCCCCAGGATTCAGCGTGAGACGCTACCTTTAACCCTCACTGTTTCTGGTAATCATAGTGAAACCATTTCTTTTTTAATTTTTCGTTCACCTTTTACACCTGTTGTTTTGGGCCATCCCTGGCTAGTTTGTCATAATCCTTCCATTAATTGGTCTAGTAATTCTATCCTCTCCTGGAACGTCTCTTGTCATGTGAAATGTTTAATGTCTGCTATCCCTCCTGTTTCCTCTGTCTCTTCTTCACAGGAGGAGCCTGGTGATTTGACAGGGGTGCCGGAGGAATATCACGATCTGCGCACGGTGTTCAGTCGGTCCAGGGCCACCTCTCTTCCTCCACACCGGTCGTATGATTGTAGTATTGATCTCCTTCCGGGAACCACCCCCCCCCGGGGTAGACTATACTCTCTGTCGGCTCCCGAACGTAAGGCTCTCGAAGATTATTTGTCTGTAGCTCTTGACGCCGGTACCATAGTCCCCTCCTCCTCTCCCGCCGGAGCGGGGTTTTTTTTTGTCAAGAAGAAGGACGGGTCTCTGCGCCCCTGCATAGATTATCGAGGGCTGAATGACATAACAGTGAAGAATCGTTATCCGCTTCCTCTTATGTCTTCAGCCTTCGAGATCCTGCAGGGAGCCAGGTTTTTCACTAAGTTGGACCTTCGTAACGCTTACCATCTCGTGCGCATCAGGGAGGGGGACGAGTGGAAGACGGCGTTTAACACTCCGTTAGGGCACTTTGAATACCGGGTTCTTCCTTTCGGCCTCGCTAACGCTCCAGCTGTCTTTCAGGCATTAGTCAATGATGTCCTGAGAGACATGCTGAACATCTTTGTTTTCGTTTACCTTGACGATATCCTGATTTTTTCACCGTCACTCCAGATTCATGTTCAGCACGTTCGACGTGTCCTCCAGCGCCTTTTAGAGAATTGTCTTTTTGTGAAGGCTGAGAAGTGCACTTTTCATGCCTCCTCCGTCACATTTCTCGGTTCTGTTATTTCCGCTGAAGGCATTAAGATGGATCCCGCTAAGGTCCAAGCTGTCATTGATTGGCCCGTCCCTAAGTCACGCGTCGAGCTGCAGCGCTTTCTCGGCTTCGCGAACTTCTATCGTCGTTTCATCCGTAATTTCGGTCAGGTGGCAGCTCCTCTCACAGCCCTTACTTCTGTCAAGACGTGCTTTAAGTGGTCCGTTTCCGCCCAGGGAGCTTTTGATCTCCTCAAGAATCGTTTTACATCCGCTCCTATCCTTGTTACACCTGACGTCTCTAGACAGTTCGTTGTCGAGGTTGACGCGTCAGAGGTGGGAGTGGGAGCCATCCTTTCTCAGCGCTCCCTCTCTGACGACAAGGTCCACCCATGCGCGTATTTTTCTCATCGCCTGTCGCCGTCGGAACGTAACTATGATGTGGGTAACCGCGAACTGCTCGCCATCCGGTTAGCCCTAGGCGAATGGCGACAGTGGTTGGAGGGGGCGACCGTTCCTTTTGTCGTTTGGACTGACCATAGGAACCTTGAGTACATCCGTTCTGCCAAACGACTTAATGCGCGTCAGGCGCGTTGGGCGCTGTTTTTCGCTCGTTTCGAGTTCGTGATTTCTTATCGTCCGGGCTCTAAGAACACCAAGCCTGATGCTTTGTCTCGTCTCTTCAGTTCTTCAGTAGCCTCCACTGACCCCGAGGGGATTCTCCCTGAGGGGCGTGTTGTCGGGTTGACTGTCTGGGGAATTGAGAGGCAGGTAAAGCAAGCACTCACTCAAACTCCGTCGCCGCGCGCTTGTCCTAGGAACCTTCTTTTCGTTCCCGTTCCTACTCGTCTGGCCGTTCTTCAGTGGGCTCACTCTGCCAAGTTAGCCGGCCACCCTGGCGTTCGGGGTACGCTTGCTTCCATTCGCCAGCGTTTCTGGTGGCCCACCCGGGAGCATGACACGCGTCGTTTCGTGGCTGCTTGTTCGGTCTGCGCGCAGACTAAGTCCGGTAACTCTCCTCCTGCCGGCCGTCTCAGGCCGCTCCCTATTCCCTCTCGACCGTGGTCTCACATCGCCTTAGATTTTGTCACCGGACTGCCTTCGTCAGCGGGGAAGACTGTTATTCTTACGGTTGTCGATAGGTTCTCTAAGGCGGCTCATTTCATTCCCCTTGCTAAGCTTCCTTCTGCTAAAGAGACGGCACAAATCATCATCGAGAATGTTTTCAGAGTTCATGGCCTTCCGTCAGACGTCGTTTCGGACAGAGGTCCGCAATTCACGTCTCAATTTTGGAGGGAGTTTTGCCGTTTGATTGGGGCTTCCGTCAGTCTCTCTTCCGGCTTTCACCCCCAGTCTAACGGTCAAGCAGAACGGGCCAATCAGACTATTGGTCGCATCTTACGCAGTCTTTCTTTTCGCAACCCTGCGTCTTGGTCAGAACAGCTCCCCTGGGCAGAATACGCCCACAACTCGCTTCCTTCGTCTGCGACCGGGCTATCTCCTTTTCAGAGTAGCCTCGGGTACCAGCCTCCGTTGTTCTCATCTCAGTTCGCCGAGTCCAGCGTCCCCTCCGCTCAGGCTTTTGTCCAACGTTGCGAGCGCACCTGGAAGAGGGTCAGGTCTGCACTTTGCCGTTATAGGGCGCAGACTGTGAGAGCTGCTAATAAGCGTAGAACGAAGAGCCCTAGATATTGTCGCGGTCAGAGAGTTTGGCTCTCCACTCAGAACCTTCCCCTTAAGACGGCTTCTCGCAAGTTGACCCCGCGGTTCATTGGTCCATTCCGTATCTCTCAGGTCATTAATCCTGTCGCAGTGCGACTTCTTCTTCCGCGATATCTTCGTCGCGTCCACCCGGTCTTCCATGTCTCCTGTGTTAAGCCCGTTCTTCGCGCCCCCGCTCGTCTTCCCCCCCCCCCCCCCATCCTTGTCGAGGGCGCACCTATCTACAGGGTCCGTAAAATCTTGGACATGCGTCCTCGGGGCCGTGGTCATCAGTACCTAGTTGACTGGGAGGGGTACGGTCCTGAGGAGAGGAGTTGGGTTCCCTCTCGGGACGTGCTGGACCGTGCGCTGATTGATGATTTCCTCCGTTGCCGCCAGGTTTCCTCCTCGAGTGCGCCAGGAGGCGCTCGGTGAGTGGGGGGGTACTGTCATGTACTGTCATGTTGTCTTGTCTCTGTCCTTTCCCTTCACCCTGTCTCCCTCTGCTGGTCGTGTTAGGTTACCTTTTCTCCCCCGCTTTCCCCCAGCTGTCCCTTGTCTCCTCTAACTACCCATTCACCCCGTTCCCCACCTGTTCCCTTTTTTCCCTCTGATTAGGTCCCTATATCTCTCTCTGTTTCTGCTCCTGTCCTTGTCGGATTCTTGTTTGTTTGTTTGTGTTATTCATGCCTGAACCAGACTATCGTCATGTTTGCTGCAACCTTGTCCTGTCCTGTCGGAATCTGCCGGTCCATCTGAGCCTACGTATGTTTTGTATTAAAGAAGCTCTGTTTACTTTAATTCGCTTTTGGGTCCTCATTCACGCACCGTAACATGGCCAGGGTCTCAACGGCATGTCGAGCAGCAGACAATTCCTGCTCGTGTCTGCCTAGCATCGCTCCCTGGATCTCGACGGCTGAGTGGAGAGGATCCGAAGTCGCTGGGTCCATTCTTGGTCGGATTCTTCTGTCACGGTGCGTGAGTGAGGACCCAAAAGCGAATTAACGTAAACAGAACTTCTTTAATAACAAAACATAGGTAGGCTCAGATGGACCGGCAGGTTCCGACAGGACAGGACAAGGTTGCAGCAAACATGACGATAGTCTGGTTCAGGCATGAAAAACACAAACAAGAATCCGACAAAGACAGGAACAAAAACAGAGAGAGATATCGAGGACTAATCAGAGGGAAAAAGGGAACAGGTGGGAAAAGGGGTGACGAGGTAGTTAGGAGGAGACAAGGAACAGCTGGGGGAAAGAGGGGGAGAAAAGGTAACCTAATAACGACCAGCAGAGGGAGACCGGGTGAAGGGAAAGGACAGAAACAAGACACAACATGACAATACATGACAAAGAGAGGAGCAGACCTCGTGATCATAAACTGCAGAGAGAGAGAGAGTGAGAGAGAGAGTGAGAGAGAGAGAGAGAGAGAGAGAGAGGCAGAGTAGGTATACTTTTCATCAGTACACTAATATGTTTGCAGTATTTTATAAATATATTAAGGGTGACGTTATCTTTATCTTTCTCAACAATAGACATTTGTCTTCAACCTCCACCTGAGAGTCTGGATTGGTCTGACTGACTCTGTTACTGAGGGGATCTGGAAGTGGGTGGATGGCACCCCACTGACCACAGGGTGAGAGATTTGACCATTTTACCTTGTGAAATGGAGATACAAAACAACAGTGATATATTGCTTCCAGTCATATTCATCAAAATGTATGTTTCTACTTATGAATGTCATTCAATGAGAACTAGAGATGTATCTTAGAAATCAAGTCATATTTTTAGATTAAAATGTCATTATATAAAACATACATGTCATTGTTAATGGTCCATTCTTGATTACATCTTACAGAGTGTTTCTTTAAAACCCTAAAATCATAGGACCGTGTCTATAATTGTGGAGGATGTTTGTACCACAGTGTCTGACTGTCTGGTTCCCTGTGTTGTTTAGGTACTGGGGGTCAGGACAGCCTGATGATGGTGGTCTGTTCTCTTGGCAGGAGGACTGTGTTGAGATTTACTATGGACAAGATGACTCTGTACAGACATGGAATGATGACAAATGTGGCACAAATCATAACTGGATCTGTGAGAAAGTGGTGTAACAATAACTCTCTCTCTCTCTCAGTTATTATCTTGATGGTTGGATACAGTGCTGAATGGTTAAGTGATGATTCCACCTATTGGTTAAAGTGAGAGATGAACATACCAAAGAGATTAAATAGTTGTATTACAGACTTGCCTACGGGCTCTTTTTTAATGCACCCTTACTTGATTCCTCCTCACATCTTCTCTCCTCCCCTCTGTCTCAAAACACATTGGACAATACAATCCTAGGGGAGGGACCTTGGACTTTCTCCTCTAATAGGGTTGAGAAGGAGGAGAAGAGAAAGGAGGAGAGGAATCTAGGAAAGACGAATTGAGATAGAGCCTTAGTGTCAGAGAGAGACAGAGGAGGAAGAAGAAAATTAAGAGAATGAGGAAGAGAGAAAAAATAAGACAAATAATTGTTGTGTTTAGATTAAGAGGAGAGAATGTTGCCATACTGAACTCATTATTTTCATGATTTTTTATTAGAAACATGTCATGTGATTTGCCATGGGCTTATGCTTATTAAAAAACAAGTGAGTCCAATTATTAACCGATGATTATCACTTTAATAATAAGAATAACAAAGACACAGATTTTTTTCGGATGAGAACTGGCAAAATGTATCACAAACTCATCCGTGTTGGGGGAGCCTGCCCTCCTTGACTCAACACTGAGAATTCTGAGGTGACTTAACCTCAACCATTGTTGTCCTGAGGTGGGTTTTAATCAGTAAAGCTGAGAAGCTTCTCTCGCAGGAAGCACTGCTGACTGGTGTAACAACAGAAATCTTACAGCATCGAAATAGCTCATGGAAGACATCTTTAGAAGGTTCTAGAAACACAACAAAGTCTAGGAAAGTAGACGGTCTGTCCCTTCCACTTTTTTCTCTCCTATCAAGAAGCCGCTTGGTTTGATGAACCTCATGATTGATGTCCTCTAAATCTGACTCAAAGGTCAAAGGCAAACAGGACCCCTTGCATGATCTCGCAATTCTTCTTTGAAAAACACCTCTGCAGCTTAGCTGTGAGACTGTCAAGCACCTGATAAAATATATCTCTTTCGAAGCTCTCACCATCACCTTGGTCGCAATTTTTCTGTCCTCGAGGGCTCATCATCAATGAGTAGTGAAATATTAACTTCTTTGGGACTGGGGGGCAGTATTGAGTAGCTTGGATGAATAGGGTGCCCAGAGTAAACTACCTGCTACTCAGGCCCAGTTCCTAATATATGCACATATATCCAAAACATGTCAAACGATGTCCATTTATGTCCAAATACATATAAATAGATTTGGATAGAGGGCTCTGCGAGAGTGCCATGAGCTGATCACACACACTGATCACGTGAGAGCGACCTGCGTTTACATCGGATTTCTACAAAGCAATTCTCCGGTTGGAACATTATTGACGATTTATGTTAAAAACATCCTAAAGATTGATTCTATACATCGTTTGACATGTTTCTACGAACTGTAATATGACTTTTCATCTGAACTTTCGCCTGGACTTGCCCGCGCCTCGTGAGTTTGGATTGTGTACTAAAAACACAAACAAAAGGGAAGTATTTGGACATAAATGGACTTTATCGAACAAATCAAACATTTATTGTGGAACTGACAAAACAAACAATACCTCACAGTGATGGGGAGCAAAGAACTGAACTGAATAGTGTGTGATAATGACATACAGGTGAGTGAACAGTGATTAGAATTTAGGTGATTGGGATCTGGAGAGTGAACTGCATTCAGGGGATGTAAGTGTTTGAGAGTGTGAGCTGGAAAGTGGGCTGGAAAGTGAGCTGCATTCAGGGGATCTATGTGTTTGAGGGTGTGAGTTGGAAGCAGGCTAATAACTCATCAACTAGCAAAGAATATCAAGAAATGTGCACTTGAGCGATTCTGTGCTCTGATCTGAACTGATGTGAAATGCGCATTCACTCTGGTGTGATTGAACGACCACTGGTGGGCAACCCCTTCCAATAAAATTCTACTCCGTTGTGCTCTGGGTCTGCCTTAAACAAAATCAGACTCAATCTTGCAAAGTTATATTTGTTTTGGTTTGTTGCATTGAAAAGGGGCTGATAGGATATAGATTCGATCACAGAAAAAAACATTGATCTTTATAGTGCAAACTAATGGGGTTGAACTCGGTGAAGTTCAATCTCTTCCACCTCTGTGTAGCATGGCGTTTCTTCTGTGCAGCACTCCTGGAGGAAGTGAGCGGCCACTCACATGCGCAGTTTAGAGGGAACATTGCTGTCTACAGTAGCAATAAGAAACTGAGTTTTAACAAGTAGCTGATCCATCAAGGAAGCATTTTTCTCTTATATAACCAGTATGACTCCTGACTACAGAGACAGACCAGTTACAACACCCTGACTAAAGAGACAGACCAGTTACAACACCCTGACTAAAGAGACAGACCAGTTACAACACCCTGACTAAAGAGACAGACCAGTTACAACACCCTGACTAAAGAGACAGACCAGTTACAACACCCTGACTAAAGAGACAGACCAGTTACAACACCCTGACTAAAGAGACAGACCAGTTACAACAACCTGACTAAAGAGACAGACCAGTTACAACACCCTGACTAAAGAGACAGACCAGTTACAACAACCTGACTAAAGAGACAGACCAGTTACAACAACCTGACTACAGAGACAGACCAGTTACAACAACCTGACTACAGAGACAGACCAGTTACAACAACCTAACTACAGAGACAGACCAGTTACAACACCCTGACTAAAGAGAGAGACCAGTTACAACACCCTGACTACAGAGACAGACCAGTTACAACAACCTGACTACAGAGACAGACCAGTTACAACACCCTGACTACAGAGACAGACCAGTTACAACAACCTGACTGCAGAGACAGACCAGTTACAACACCCTGACTACAGAGACAGACCAGTTACAACAACCTGACTAAAGAGACAGACCAGTTACAACAACCTGACTACAGAGACAGACCAGTTACAACACCCTGACTAAAGAGACAGACCAGTTACAACAACCTGACTAAAGAGACAGACCAGTTACAACACCCTGACTAAAGAGAGAGACCAGTTACAACAACCTGACTAAAGAGACAGACCAGTTACAACACCCTGACTACAGAGACAGACCAGTTACAACAACCTGACTAAAGAGACAGACCAGTTACAACAACCTGACTAAAGAGACAGACCAGTTACAACAACCTGACTACAGAGACAGACCAGTTATAACACCCTGACTACAGAGACAGACCAGTTACAACAACCTGACTAAAGAGAGAGACCAGTTATAACACCCTGACTAAAGAGACAGACCAGTTACAACAACCTGACTAAAGAGACAGACCAGTTACAACAACCTGACTAAAGAGACAGACCAGTTACAACAACCTGACTACAGAGACAGACCAGTTACAACACCCTGACTACAGAGACAGACCAGTTACAACAACCTGACTAAAGAGACAGACCAGTTACAACAACCTGACTACAGAGACTGACCAGTTACAACAACCTGACTAAAGAGACAGACCAGTTACAACACCCTGACTACAGAGACAGACCAGTTACAACACCCTGACTACAGAGACAGACCAGTTACAACAACCTGACTAAAGAGACAGACCAGTTACAACAACCTGACTACAGAGACAGACCAGTTACAACAACCTGACTACAGAGAGAGACCAGTTACAACAACCTGACTAAAGAGACAGACCAGTTACAACAACCTGACTACAGAGACAGACCAGTTACAACACCCTGACTACAGAGACAGACCAGTTACAACAACCTGACTACAGAGACAGACCAGTTACAACAACCTGACTAAAGAGACAGACCAGTTATAACACCCTGACTACAGAGACAGACCAGTTACAACAACCTGACTACAGAGACAGACCAGTTACAACAACCTGACTAAAGAGACAGACCAGTTACAACACCCTGACTACAGAGACAGACCAGTTACAACAACCTGACTAAAGAGACAGACCAGTTACAACAACCTGACTAAAGAGACAGACCAGTTACAACAACCTGACTACAGAGACAGACCAGTTACAACAACCTGACTACAGAGACAGACCAGTTACAACAACCTGACTAAAGAGACAGACCAGTTACAACAACCTGACTAAAGAGACAGACCAGTTACAACAACCTGACTAAAGAGACAGACCAGTTACAACACCCTGACTACAGAGACAGACCAGTTACAACAACCTGACTAAAGAGACAGACCAGTTACAACAACCTGACTAAAGAGACAGACCAGTTACAACAACCTGACTAAAGAGACAGACCAGTTACAACAACCTGACTACAGAGACAGACCAGTTACAACAACCTGACTACAGAGACAGACCAGTTACAACACCCTGACTAAAGAGAGAGACCAGTTACAACAACCTGACTAAAGAGACAGACCAGTTACAACAACCTGACTAAAGAGACAGACCAGTTACAACACCCTGACTACAGAGACAGACCAGTTACAACAACCTGACTAAAGAGACAGACCAGTTACAACAACCTGACTAAAGAGACAGACCAGTTACAACAACCTGACTAAAGAGACAGACCAGTTACAACAACCTGACTACAGAGACAGACCAGTTACAACAACCTGACTAAAGAGAGAGACCAGTTACAACAACCTGACTAAAGAGACAGACCAGTTACAACACCCTGACTACAGAGACAGACCAGTTACAACAACCTGACTAAAGAGACAGACCAGTTACAACAACCTGACTAAAGAGACAGACCAGTTACAACAACCTGACTACAGAGACAGACCAGTTACCACACCCTGACTAAAAAGACAGACCAGTTACAACAACCTGACTACAGAGACAGACCAGTTACCACACCCTGACTAAAAAGACAGACAAGTTTCAACAACCTGACTAAAGAGACAGACCAGTTACAACAACCTGACTTGAGAGGCCATCTCAGGCAAAGCTTTTTGTGATATAGGTGAGATATAAACTGTGGTTAATTAGAAGTAAAATCAACAGCAATAGTGTGTGTATATATGGGTTTGAGTATAATGATACTTGCTAACTTTCTCAATATGTTCACCTTTGCTCTTCAACAGAGCAGCATTGTCAAGAGGAATGGAGATACGTTGACTGCAGTTTCTACTTCCTGTCCTCTGAGAAGAAAATCTGGGTTTCCACCATCCTTCCACCATTTCAAAGTAGTCAAGTTTGTCAACTGGTTTGGTTTCACTATGGAATTGAGCTATAATGGAACAGATAAAGATGAGTTCTCTATCTATCTCTATGTGTCAAGGTCACAGTAATAGAAGGAAGAAACAGAGCTTGTAGAAAACAGCCAGTAGGGGGAGACACACACTTATAAAAGTAGGTATTACACCCAACAAGAGGGACTTTTCTGACCAGCATCCAACTACAACCAGATGATAGACCAAACCCAAAACTGACCATTACCCTAACCCAACCCAACCCAACCTTATATCCATGGATGAAAAGTGGCCTGTGATTTCAGGACAGATGCAGTACATAAGACCTACATAGAATGTGAAT
The DNA here is from genome assembly GCF_057628025.1 of Oncorhynchus mykiss. Taxonomy (NCBI): domain Eukaryota; kingdom Metazoa; phylum Chordata; class Actinopteri; order Salmoniformes; family Salmonidae; genus Oncorhynchus; species Oncorhynchus mykiss. The sequence continues at coordinate 72,867,792 of NC_143031.1, forward strand.
AATGTCATTAAGGGCACGTCTCAATTCTCACCATAATCCCTGTATAGTGCACTACTTTTGACCAGGGTCCATCAATATATAGAGTATTGAACATTTTTACAAAGTATTGACTTAGGACGTGAATACTTATGTAAATTCTATATTATATTTAATTTTCAATAAATTTGCAAACATTTCTAAAAATATGTTTTAACTTTGTCGTTATGGAGTACTTTGTGTAGTTGAGTGAGAGAAAAAATATATTTACTGCATTTTAAATTCAGTCTGTAACACAACAACATGTGTAAGAAGTCTAGGGGTGTGTGTCAAGGCACTGTATGTTAAACATGAATGCTCTAATTGTAAGTCTGCTAAAAGACTAAAATGGAAATGTAATAGTAATTAATGGTAAATAATGTATTGTGTAACTTTGGAGTCATTTATTATTGTAAATAAGAATAGAATACCATGATTAAAGACAATCATGAATGAATTGTGAATAAATGAGTGAGGAAGTTACAGAGGTATAAATATCATACCCCCCCCAAAAAATGCTAACCCCCCTATTATTGGTAATGGTGAGAGGTTAGCATGTCTTGGGGGTATGATATAAAATGCTAACCTCCACTATTATTGGTAATGGTGAGAGGTTAGCATGTCTTGGGGGTATGATATAACATGCTAACCTCCCCTATTATTGGTAATGGTGAGAGGTTAGCATGTCTTGGGGGTATGATATAAAATGCTAACCTCCACTATTATTGGTAATGGTGAGAGGTTAGCATGTCTTGGGGGTATGATATAAAATGCTAACCTCCCCTATTATTGGTAATGGTGAGAGGTTATCATGTTTTGGGGGTATGATATAAAATGCTAACCTCCCCTATTATTGGTAATGGTGAGAGGTTATCATGTCTTGGGGGTATGATATAAAATGCTAACCTCCACTATTATTGGTAATGGTGAGAGGTTAGCATGTCTTGGGGGTATGATATAAAATGCTAACCTCCCCTATTATTGGTAATGGTGAGAGGTTATCATGTTTTGGGGGTATGATATAAAATGCTAACCTCCCCTATTATTGGTAATGGTGAGAGGTTATCATGTCTTGGGGGTATGATATAAAATGCTAACCTCCCCTATTATTGGTAATGGTGAGAGGTTAGCATGTCTTGGGGGTATGATCCTCTGTAACTTTCTCACTCAACATTATTTACCATTCATTAAATTAAAGGTGACATTCTGTACAGTCACCACATATGAAACATTTGATCCCCAATCCAAAATGCTGGCGTATAGAGCCAAATGAAAAGTTGTAGCTTCACTGTCCAAATAAATACGTAAGGGAGTGTACGTGAGATAAGAAAAGACAGTATGTCACGTCACACAGCCTTTAATAGTGACAGGTCACAATGGTACAGTAAGGGTGTGGCGTCATTGTAAACATCGTTGATATTAAGCATCTCAATCACATCATTGAGGCAAGTCTGAGGGTGTTGGGGCTGGGTCTTGTTCTGCCCATGTTGAGACTGGGCCTGGTTCTTCCCATGTTGAGGCTGGGCTGGGTGTGTTGATGTTGGGCCCAGTGCTGCCCCTGTTGTGGCTGGGCTCGGGGTTGTTGATGTTGGGCCAAGTGCTACCCCTTTTGAGGCAGGTGTGTGAGTGTTTGGAGGCTGGTCCAGGTGCTGCCCCTGTTTAGGCTGGGGCTGATGCTGGTGGCCCTGTTAGGCCCTGTGTGCTGGGGCCTCCCGCTCTATTGCCCTGTAGGGTGAAAGAAACCGTACACATAAATAGCAACACAAGAATATAGATGGTGAGAGTAAACAGTACCTGAACATATAGAAGAGCATGTAGGCACTCCGGGCTCTGGTCCTCAGCACAGTGGCTTCATTGGACATTGACACCTGGCTGTCATTACAGCAGAACCAGTTTCCACTGGCATGCAATATGTCACTAATGTAGTGCCCTGTGAAACAAGGAAGACAGACTAGAGGTCAAAGGTCAGGCTATTGTGGGTAATAGAGTGTTTTGTAACAGTTAAACAGTTCATTTGGGAGGTATTTTATCTGTTACATGTGTCAAGTTTTGAAATCAGAGATAAACAAATACACATGGCATATAATTAGGCATGCCTCTCCATTATTTTCAATAAAATTGAGCAAACTCTAAACATGTTCCCCAAATGGCACCCCGCAGGACAAATTTTGCCCAAGGGTGATTTTATTTGGCCCCCTATGTTTTCCGTCCAAATAAAACGTAATTGTTAAAAGACTGTAAAAACACCAGCAAATCAGCTCCAAGTGATTTTCATTTTGGAAATCTCTTTCAAAGTATTCCCACGCACAATAAAGAGATACATGTGGTTGTACACAAATGTAAGCAAGGTTTGAAATGAGTCAAATATTATATCTGTTTGGCCTTCCTACGGCATATTTGCAGTCTACAAATTATTTGTAATTTTGTTCCACACCCCTTCCCATCTGGCTAAGAAAGAAAATGGACCCGAGGCTGAATCTAGTTGATGATCCCTGGCATTCACCCTCGATAATTTTCACTCCCTCAGCTTCGGGATGCTTGTGTATACGGCAGAGGCACACGTGAACATGCAAATTGAGACCCAAGGAGAAGGGAGTGATTTGGAATTCAGCTGATGTCATATGTATTGTGCATCTGCATGTGTGTGTTTGATGGTATTTACTTACCGGAGTTTGCGGAGCCTCCCAAATGAGAGACTACGCCAGTCAGCTGGTAGTAACCATTCACTGACTGTAATGGCTTCTGCTTCTGTAAGAAAACACATGTGATCATAGGATTCTCATTTCCTCTACAGTCCACCACACTGTCTACAGTCTACTACAGTACTAGTCTACTACAGGTCTACTACATCGTGTACTCTTCATAACTATCTCAGTGTCCTGTCATAACTTATTTTTCACTGGTTTCACTCTCTCTATCTCTCTCTCTCTTCTCACCACTGAGGCTGTCAGCAACACTTTCCCTGGTTCCTGCTCATTTGAACCTGAGGGGTCAAATAAACATATCAAGAGCTGTGAAAACGTGGTCACTTGTCTGAATTGCTCTGGACTAAAACAGCTCCCATACATCACTAAAGATGTCTGAGAAGCATTTTAAATTGCAGCTTCCAGATTCTCTGTCAGCAGGACCGTTTTGGGAGTGGGTGGTTTGTGTGGTGTTGGAGCAAGAATAGTGTTATGGTCCCATGACCTACCTGAACAGCAGAGGGCGCTGTCTTTGGCCTCTCCAGGTGGTCTGGAGACTTGGCTGGCGAGGGTCTGGGGGATGGACCCCTGGATGCTGGGGGCCTGGTTGGTGAGGGCCTGTGGGCTGGCACTGTGCAGGTGTGGCACCATGTCCCCACAGAGGGTGGAGAGCCTCAGCTCCGAAGGAAACAAAAGAGGAGCCTCCAGCTTCTCCAACCCCCCAGGTCCTCCAAACCTCTTCAGATGCAGAACCAGCACACTGCCCAGAAAGAGAGAGGAAGAGAGATGAACAGACAGACAATGAAACCAGTCAACAAAATAACAGATGAGTGAAATTTGTTTGGCGGTGCTCACCTCTAAGTCCTACAACCTGCTCAGGAAGGTAACTACTCCTAAATGCTCAGGACATTAAACACTGCTAGTACTATGAGAGGTTATAAAGGGACAACTCACAGAGGCAGTGTGTGGAACTGCTCCACCTTTGAGGCGTGGAGGCCTTTACAGCCCTCACATGTGAATTCAACCTGTTCACTCTGGTTAGAAACAAAAGCATTACATAATGAATGATACCACTACAATAATAAGATAGCGTATTCTGAGGCAGTGGGCAGCTTGCCCTGGGTGTTAGTCTCTACATGCAGGGCTGAGCCCTAAGTGCTGACTTTGAAAGTGAGTGCTAGGCTGCTCAGCAAGGTGCGCTCAGGGCTGATGTCCAATGAGAGGTGGTTGTAGTCCTCTCTGGTGGACGACTCGCGCCCACAGCTTCAGAAGCAGGACAAAGAGAAGAAAAATGCATCAAGTCTGTTTCTGTTTCAGGTCTCTACAATGTTTCTGTTATGCCATGTGTTTTGTAATATTAATATATACTGTATATATATATATATATAGAAAGATCATGTTCTCAGTAGATACATTACAACCAATGGGATCTCTTACCTGGTACATGTGCGCACCGACACAAGCTGGAACTCCAGCTGGGAAACAGGGCAGGTATAGTTCATCCCGAGTGTCTTCAGAATCATGCCCTCCTCCTTCAGCTGGCACAGCATATTGACAAGTAACTCGTGTGCGTCCTATGATGAGGAAGAGAAAGAAACACACCAAGATAAAAGCAAATTAAAAAGAGAAAATGAACCCTTGCAAGAAGAGCACTCGTACACAAGAGAGTAGTGCCTCACTTACCTGTTGCGTGTCCCCCAGATACTTCAAATCGTATCCCGACAAGGAGTACTTGACCTTCCACATGAGGTCTGCTTTTGAGGCCTGGTTTGCCACACTGTCAGGTAGACCCGAACGGTGCACATCAGACAGACACCTGTAGGGGAGACAGAGAGTAAGTTAGCAGCCTACTGGATGGTGTCAACCTACTGGCTTACGCCTGAAGAGGCAGATGAGTATATACAAATATGTTTTATCTAGTGGCACCCCATCATTAGAAATTATTCATTCGATTCGATGCAATTTCCCCTTTGAGGACGGACAATGAAGCCAAACAACAAAAATGTGTTGTTTATTCTCCTAAGATATTTGGTTTGGATACTGCTCTCAATTCTAGAGCATTTAAAAAAACTACCAAATTTCCCACGGTAAGGTGGAATGTTCAGTCAATGAGCATTATGGGTAATGTAGTCATTCTACACTTTCCAAATTGGCCTACAAAATGCCTACATCATAATCAGTGTGTCATTGTTGTTCCTCTTGGTTATGAAGATTCCAAAAACAAAAAGAAACTGGAAAATAAACCATAAATACAATACACAGCAAAATATGAAGTGGTTAAGGTTAGGAAAAGGGTTAGGATTAGTGAAAGTGCTCTCCTAACCTGCTACGACAATCCCTTTCTGTAGAAGTGGCGTGAAAAGAGTGACCCTTCTTTAATTTATGACCACAATTAATGGCTGTGTGGGGTGAGTGTCTGCTTTTGAGCCTTCCCTTACCTGAGCAGGTTGGAGAAGGGGGAGGAGCTCCAGAGTTGTTCCTGGTGCAGGATTTCCTTTGAGAAGGAAGGCAGGACCAGGAGGCACTGCAGGGTGGCGTTAAGGAAGCAAGTGTTGCCAATGTTAGGCAACCTGTGAAGAAGAATCAGTCATCAGTACACACATAGAGATGAATCATAACCTTCACATCTCTATAAAGTGATGATAATGGCAGGGGATAAGGGATACATTATATTTAACACAAAGAAGTGGATGTCCTTTAGACCAAGATTGACATAATTCATGGGTTTATAAATATCTAATAAAACGGACATGCTAGATAGTAAGCCTTATCCCCATAGTATATCAGACACTGATCTCTAAACAATAAAGAACTTATATTCAATGCATTTGCAGTGTGTTGTGGTTTACCCAAGAAGTTCCATGTTGACCAGTTCCCCGCGTTCTCCTCTGGCCCCCTGGGTCTCTTCTGACCCTCTGGTGGCTGAGCTGGCCCTGGGAAGAGTCATGCTTCTGGTGGCTGAGCTGGCCCTGGGAAGAGTCATGCTTCTGGTGGCTGAGACTGGTCTCTGGGGCATTGGACTAGAGTGTTCCTGAAGAGACAGAGGTCTGGAGGAAGGAGAGAAACAGGTCTAACGCCTCCAACACAGAGATATTATCACTCTACACAGTCTCTCTATTAAATACTGTATTGTACTATAAACACAGCTGAGTACTGCTGTCCATATAAATGCAGTGTACCAAGTAGACCAGGCCAATAGGTTAGTACTCTCTTTATCCACTAGATGTAGACAGAAGAGGCTAAAACTACAGTTTCAGGAAAATAACTTTCTGGGACTGTGTTTACCAAGTGTCTCAGAGTAGGAGTCTGATCTAGGACCAGTTTTGCATTTTAGATCATAGATCAATGAATCAGATTATTATGGACAGAGAGGACCTGATCCTAGATTAGCACTCATACTGTTGATTAACACTGGCCCTGGTCTGGTAGCACTAAACCCAACTCTCCAAAGAGACTCTAGGATGGCACTGTACTTTATGTTTGGATTACCTGACTGTTGTGCCCTCCTGACTGGTGTCTCCATGACGGTCCAGAGGGTTGGTAGGAGAGGGAGAACTAGGCTGGGACACCACTGGAGAGAATTTAACTGGGGAAGGGTTTTTGGCAGGTGACCGGGGTACAGAGGGTTGTTCAGCAGGAGAGCAAGGCTGAGAGGAACATTTAACAGGAGAGGGAGGTGGATGGAGGGAGGAGAGTTGGTCAGAGGGTGAGGGGTCAGAGGTAGCGGAGCCATTCCGTTCAGAACGGTCAGATGGAATTGGAGAGGGGGATGAAGTGCCCCTCTCCTTCTTCTTTCTTGTCTTCTGCTCCACATCAACTGAATTTGCTTTCTGACGTTTTTTCTGTTGACAAGAAAATGTGATAGTGCTAAATACTTTCCCCCTCAGATCCCCAGCCAATGGAAGAGGGGGGTCATAAGAGTAGGAAGAGGTAGGCCTAAATGGAGAATCATAGGTATCTATCCTAAACCTCAAATAACACAGTATAGACAGGTTACATTGAGTGACATTTGCAATAGCCGAACTTCATGTACATTTCATGTACACTTTTTACGTATTCGTCAATCAGAATGTAATTTTACTTTTATTCTTCCCACTAGGTTAAAGAGAAAAATACTACTCCAGAATTATAGTAGTTGTTAATTGATTAAATGACCTGATTTCATACCTTTTTGCACCAGCAGAAACAAGCCATGTCGATAACCAATGAAGACTGATACATTTCCACATTAACCCATTGTTCAAATTGGCTTTAAGACCATTGTGATGTCATCGGCCATGTATGACACCACCACCTGGCAACCCAATCTATAACATTTTAAAATATATTGAACAATGAACAAATCTGTTTTACTGAAGAGCAAAGTTATGCAGTATACATACAATATTGTAGATAATATGCTCCATTGTATTCTTGTTTCTTTTTACATTCATTTTTTGTATGTTGTTTCATTATATGTACGACCACAATGAAGGCATTTTAAGTGCCTTCATCTTCATAGTTTTTTTATATCTTCCACGTTGTTTTTGGTTTGGTTATCGGTTTATTTAAATGCTAAATGCTTTTTCTTTTATTCACCAGCAGATGGACAAAGGGTTGGTTTAAAAGAATGTGAACAGGTGGTAGAGATTTAGCCTAAACCTCAAACAACAATCCAGATTGGTTAGGGACAGTTTTCCGTATTCAATCTTGCCCTGAGGGCAGCTCTGTCTCAAGGACATAATGAATGTGATTGGTTCAATTAAAACTCAATGGTCAGTGGGCAGAGCTTACAGTGCCCAGTGCGTGTTAAATACACTTGCTAGGTGATACATTGGTGTTGAATGGAAGGCATAACACAAGGTTGCTGGCATGAATTGTGTTTTCTAACCTCACTCCAACCCCTAAACAATTATTCTTACCTAAACTTAACCCAACCCTAGCTAGAGTCCCAGGTCTGTTTAGTGCTGTCTTGCCAACTCCTACTAGCTAGAGTCCCAGGTCTGTTTAGTGCTGTCTTGCCAACTCCTACTAGCTAGAGTCCCAGGTCTGTTTAGTGCTGTCTTGCCAACTCCTACTAGCTAGAGTCCCAGGTATGTTTAGTGCTGTCTTGCCAACTCCTACTAGCTAGAGTCCCAGGTCTGTTTAGTGCTGTCTTGCCAACTCCTACTAGCTAGAGTACCAGGTCTGTTTAGTGCTGTCTTGTCAACTCCTACTAGCTAGAGTCCCAGGTCTGTTTAGTGCTGTCTTCCCAACTCCTACAGTGGCTCTTCCTTAAAAAGTTGCATCATATTGCAGCACAACTTGCGGGCTGCCGCAGAATTCTATGGCACATTATTTATTATTTAAGTGTCAGACATTGTTGCCATTAACGCTCGTTAGAGCTAGTTTGACCACCAGAGAGCATCTTTGAGAAACATTTAACCGTTTTTAATATGAAACTAATCGTTGGATAACAGATCTGCTCTCGGAACTCATTTACACACGTTACTGTTTGTGTTTCGATTCTCTCTCGCACAAACACACACATACACGCTCACCCTCTATAACCACTCTTTATATTTACAGTGGTGATGGACAGCTGGAGGCATTTTGTTGTGAATTCTGAAAACAAGCCAACCTAACTCAGAAATACATTTCACTGGTTGCCATGGTGAATAACCCAATAATAATTGGTTGGACACATGAAAGGAAACAAAGAGTTTACCGGAAACTCAAAATGAAAATACTTGCAGATCAATTCAGATCAACAAATGACAATAGTAGATCTAATTACATTTAGAGGATTCTAAATTAATATCTAATGGGCTTTTATACAATGATAATGCAGGGATAATAATACATTCATATATTTGTAGGGGTTGGGCAAATCTGGTTTTATAGTACTTAAGCATTGAATACATGGAAGTTTGCCCATTTTGGCCTTTAGGCTACACTTTACAATAGGACTCATTTTATTTTTTAAATTTATTTTACCTTTATTTAACCAGGTAGGCTAGTTGAGAACAAGTTCTCATTTGCAACTGCGACCTGGCCAAGATAAAGCATAGCAGTGTGAACAGACAACACAGAGTTACACATGGAATTAAACAATTAACAAGTCAATAACACAGTAGAAAAAAAGGGGAGTCTATATACATTGTGTGCAAAAGGCATGAGGAGGTAGGCGAATAATTACAATTTTGCAGATTAACACTGGAGTGATAAATGATCAGATGGTCATGTACAGGTAGAGATATTGGTGTGCAAAAGAGCAGAAAAGTAAATAAATAAAAACAATATGGGGATGAGGTAGGTGAAAATGGGTGGCTATTTACCAATAGACTATGTACAGCTGCAGCGATCGGTTAGCTGCTCAGATAGCAGATGTTTGAAGTTGGTGAGGGAGGTAAAAGTCTCCAACTTCAGCGATTTTTGCAATTCGTTCCAGTCACAGGCAGCAGAGTACTGGAACGAAAGGCGGCCAAATGAGGTGTTGGCTTTAGGGATGATCAGTGAGATACACCTGCTGGAGCGCGTGCTACGGATGGGTATTGCCATCGTGACCAGTGAACTGAGATAAGGCGGAGCTTTATCTAGCATGGACTTGTAGATGACCTGGAGCCAGTGGGTCTGGCGACGAATATGTAGCGAGGGCCAGCCGACTAGAGCATACAAGTCGCAGTGGTGGGTGGTATAAGGTGCTTTAGTGACAAAACGGATGGCACTGTAATAAACTGCATACAGTTTGCTGAGTAGAGTGTTGGAAGCAATTTTGTAGATGACATCGCCGAAGTCGAGGATCGGTAGGATAGTCAGTTTTACTAGGGTAAGTTTGGCGGCGTGAGTGAAGGAGGCTTTGTTGCGGAATAGAAAGCCGACTCTTGATTATATTTTTGATTGGAGATGTTTGATATGAGTCTGGAAGGAGAGTTTGCAGTCTAGCCAGACACCTAGGTACTTATAGATGTCCACATATTCAAGGTCGGAACCATCCAGGGTGGTGATGCTAGTCGGGCATGCGGGTGCAGGCAGCGATCGGTTGAAAAGCATGCATTTGGTTTTACTAGCGTTTAAGAGCAGTTGGAGGCCACGGAAGGAGTGTTGTATGGCATTGAAGCTTGTTTGGAGGTTACATAGCACAGTGTCCAAGGACATCTCTGACTGCCTGCAACATCTACAGTGGTACAATATAAATATAATTTTGAATTACTTTTTTAAAATGTACATGTTTATTAAGTTGTCTTGCTTTTCTCAGAGCAGGACAAAACGGTGCTGAAATAGTTGACCATACGCAGGTAGGCTTTTGCTTGAAATCCTATTGTAACAATTGGATGACATTGGGAGTTTCAGTAAGCAACAATTTGTTGCCTTCATTAGCCTACTTTATTCTTAAAATAACTCCAGCACATAAAAGAGAAAGGAGTCTTAATTAATTAAACAATAAAGTGATTTAATTCACAAATGCATTTGACTGTACTTAATATTGGCCATCAACCAGAAACACACCATGATAGAAACATGTTATTGATTATTATTTTATTTTTTACTATTTCAAAATGCACACGTTTAATAAGCTACTGTGCAGTCTGACAAGTAAACATAGCCCACAGTACATAGTAAACATAGCCCACAGTACATAGTAAACATAGCCCACAGTACATAGTAAACATAGCCCACAGTACATAGTAAACATAGCCCACAGTACATAGTAAACATAGCCCACGGTACATAGTCCACAGTACATAGTAAACATAGCACACAGTACATAGTAAACATGGCCCACAGTACATAGTAAACATAGCCCACAGTACATAGTAAACATAGCCCACAGTACATAGTAAACATAGCCCACAGTACATAGTAAACATGGCAAAGATGCTTCATTCCTTACATAAGGGAGAGCCGGCCATGTCAAGACTTTCTCAGTGACCTCAAGTACTCAATAACTCTGTCTTGAATGTTTTTTCGGGTTGCATCAGTCTTGGTCACAGTATTAATGATGAACACCTGGAGGTTCACTGGTCAGCCACATTTGCCTCGGGATCCATCCCAGTTGGGGCGGCATGTAGTCTAGTGGTTAGAGCATTGGGCCAGTAACCGGAAGGTTGTTGAATCAAATCCTTGAGCTGACAGGGTAAAAATCTGTTGTTCTGCCCCTGAACAAGGCAGTTAACCCACTGTTCCTAGGACATCATTGTAAATAAGAATTTGTACTTAAATGACTTGCCTAGTTAAATAAAAAATACAAGTATCTGTCTCTACAAATAATGGGTGATACTGATTCACCTGCACCTTTATCAGATGAGCAGAATGATACTGCTCTGCACCCCCATTGATTGTGGTGTCCTATGATAGAAATGGTAGATCAATTAAGAATGAAAAGTGACTCCAACACACACATTCTGCATAATGAAACGTGTTTTAAGAATGTAGCAAAACCAACCGCTTTCATGGGAACCATGTGTTTTATCGGTGTGTACCGTTGTCCAGCCCTTTGTCCACCGATCTCCATGGATGGTTGTCTGCATGGTTGTTTGCTCTGCAAAAACACATTCATGTTTTTAGTATACAAGTATCGATTGTATTACACAGTATGCCTACACATGGACAGACTATATAAAAAAATAAAATAAGTAAATGCATTGAAACCAATTTCTTTTTAGTTTTGGTGATCCTCCCAGCTCTGGCTCATTTTCTCAAGTCCTCTGGTGGGTACAGTCCTAACCCTGGAACATATAGCACCATAGAATGGGTGGAGTTTGGGGCAGGTAGAAGAGTACTGGAAAGGTGTGACTTTCAGGTTACTATTGGCCACAAGTATACAGCAGATCGCCGAAGGTCCTCACTTTGATTATGCTGTAAAAACATACTGTAACACCATGACCAGGATCTCTATTCATTTAAGTGAGCAGATTGGGGCTTTCAGGGGGAACAGACAATCTACTGGAGACATTTAAAAAATACTGGTAGACTTTAGGATTTTTGTCATGTCATCCAGGTCAGGATAACCAATTATACAGTGCCTTGCGAAAGTATTCGGCCCCCTTGAACTTTGCGACCTTTTGACACATTTCAGGCTTCAAACATAAAGATATAAAACTGTATTTGTTTGTGAAGAATCAACAACAAGTGGGACACAATCATGAAGTGGAACAACATTTATTGGATATTTCAAACTTTTTTAACAAATAAAAACTGAAAAATTGGGCGTGCAAAATTATTCAGCCCCTTTACTTTCAGTGCAGCAAACTCTCTCCAGAAGTTCAGTGAGGATCTCTGAATGATCCAATGTTGACCTAAATGACTAATGATGATAAATACAATCCACCTGTGTGTAATCAAGTCTCCGTATAAATGCACCTGCACTGTGATAGTCTCAGAGGTCCGTTAAAAGCGCAGAGAGCATCATGAAGAACAAGGAACACACCAGGCAGGTCCGAGATACTGTTGTGAAGAAGTTTAAAGCCGGATTTGGATACAAAAATATTTCCCAAGCTTTAAACATCCCAAGGAGCACTGTGCAAGCGATACTATTGAAATGGAAGGAGTATCAGACCACTGCAAATCTACCAAGACCTGGCCGTCCCTCTAAACTTTCAGCTCATACAAGGAGAAGACTGATCAGAGATGCAGCCAAGAGGCCCATGATCACTCTGGATGAACAGCAGAGATCTACAGCTGAGGTGGGAGACTCTGTCCATAGGACAACAATCAGTCGTATATTGCACAAATCTGGCCTTTATGGAAGAGTGGCAAGAAGAAAGCCATTTCTTAAAGATATCCATAAAAAGTGTCGTTTAACGTTTGCCACAAGCCACCTGGGAGACACACCAAACATGTGGAAGAAGGTGCTCTGGACAGATGAAACCAAAATTGAACTTTTTGGCAACAATGCAAAATGTTATGTTTGGCGTAAAAGCAACACAGCTGAACACACCATCCTCACTGTCAAACATGGTGGTGGCAGCATCATGGTTTGGGCCTGCTTTTCTTCAGTAGGGACAGGGAAGATGGTTAAAATTGATGGGAAGATGGATGGAGCCAAATACAGGACCATTCTGGAAGAAAACCTGATGGAGTCTGCAAAAGACCTGAGACTGGGACGGAGATTTGTCTTCCAACAAGACAATGATCCAAAACATAAAGCAAAATCTACAATGGAATGGTTCAAAAATAAACATATCCAGGTGTTAGAATGGCCAAGTCAAAGTCCAGACCTGAATCCAATCGAGAATCTGTGGAAAGAACTGAAAACTGCTGTTCACAAATGCTCTCCATCCAACCTCACTGAGCTCGAGCTGTTTTGCAAGGAGGAATGGGAAAAAATGTCAGTCTCTCGATGTGCAAAGCTGATAGAGACATACCCCAAGCGACTTACAGCTGTAATCGCAGCAAAAGGTGGCGCTACAAAGTATTAACTTAAGGGGGCTGAATAATTTTGCACGCCCAATTTTTCAGTTTTTGATTTGTTAAAAAAGTTTGAAATATCCAATAAATGTCGTTCCACTTCATGATTGTGTCCCACTTGTTGTTGATTCTTCACAAAAAAATACAGTTTTATATCTTTATGTTTGAAGCCTGAAATGTGGCAAAAGGTCGCAAAGTTCAAGGGGGCCGAATACTTTCGCAAGGCACTGTATATACAAAGTACTAACCCTGACTCTCGTTTTTTAAGTGTTCATAGGTCTCGGTCTATATATTCCTGGTGGGTTTTTTTCACAAACAATGCTTATTTTATTTAAACGCTCTTCACACACCATGCTTACTTGAGACTCGTATATAAGAGTTGAGGTTAGAAGTAGAAGTTACTGTATTTGAGCACCCTCGCACTCGCACACGCACACCACACACACACACACACACACACACACACACACACACACACACACACACACACACACACACACACACACACACACACACACACACAACAGGTGAGATTACCCTGTAGTACTATATCTTTATTTGTCCCAATCCTGGATGATACAGTAAAACACATTACCAAAGATCTTTAATCATTTGTGATTCAGTACATGTTCAGTGGTGGGAGAGACCCTCTGGAGTTGCTGCACTGCTGTGTGTTCTCCTACTGGCTGGGATCATAGGCCTGTCTGTCTACTGTGAGTTTAGTATGTTGTCACTGAGACTTCAGTTGCCTACTTAATTATAATTACTCATTAATGGTGTTTTAGTTACATGTTTGATTAACTTTTCCTTTATACAGATGGAGTCACTGTTGATCATGACTCAACAGAGAGAGACTAGCTACAGACCAATTATAACAACCTGACTAAAGAGAGAGGCCAGCTACAGTCCAGTTACAACATCCTGACTAAAGAGAGAAACCAGCTACAGACCAGTTACAACAACCCGACTAAAGAGAGAGACCAGCTACAGACCAGATACAACAACCTGAATAAAGAAAGAGAGCAGTTACAGACCAGATACAACAACCTGACTAAAGAGAGAGACCAGTTACAGACCAGATACAACAACCTGAATAATAAGAGAGACCAGTTACAGACCAGATACAACAACCTGAATAAAGAAAGAGAGCAGTTACAGACCAGATACAACAACCTGACTAAAGAGAGAGACCAGTTACAGACCAGATACAACAACCTGACTAAAGAGAGAGACCAGTTACAGACCAGATACAACAACCTGACTAAAGAGAGAGACCAGCTACAGACCAGATACAACAACCTAACTGAATAGAGAGACCAGCTTCAGACCAGTTACAACAACCTGACCGAATAGACAGACCAGCTACAGACCAGTTACAACAACCTGACTAAAGAGAGAGACAAGCTTCAGACCAGTTACAACAACCTGACTGAATAGAGAGACCAGCTACAGACCAGTTACAACAACCTGACTAAAGAGAGAGACAAGCTTCAGACCAGTTACAACAACCTGACTGAATAGAGAGACCAGCTTCAGGTGAAATAATGGTATTACAGACTTGGGGGTATGATCCTCTAACTTTCTCACTCAACATTATTTACCATTCATTAAATTAAAGATGACATTCTGTACAGTCACCACATATGAAACATTTGATCTCCAATCCAAAACGCTGGCGTATAGAGCCAAATGAAAAGTTGTAGCTTCACTGTCCAAATAAATACGTAAGGGAGTGTACGTGAGATAAGAAAAGACAGTATGTCACGTCACACAGCCTTTAATAGTGACAGGTCACAATGGTACAGTAAGGGTGTGGCGTCATTGTAAACATCGTTGATATTAAGCATCTCAATCACATCACGATAAAGGGAAGGAGTTCCCATAGGTTGTTTGGTGACCTGTTACTCTACTCACAGAACCAAGGTCACATCCGTAGCCCAGCATTTTCATGTCTGTATTTATTCAAATTCAACTGGAGAGTAACTTCAAAAGATACTCATAGCATCTCTGAATCTTTATGTGACATTCCTCCTCCAGACCTGATTGGGTGTTAGAAGGCTCCATTACAGCTGCTTCCCTTTGTCACGTTTCCTGTTAGGACCGGCCTGAATCCCAGACCATAAATCTTCCTGAGTTAAAGAGTTACAACGGTCAACAGAATCATCTTAAATGGGATTTTCTTACATTTGCTTGTCTTTATTAATACTGCAGGTCTTCCGGTGTGACCATGCTGAATAAGAGGTTAGACACCACAGTGTATTTCACAACAGGAGGATTTCAAACCAAACCAAATAGAAGGGATGTTATATCCTCTAAATAATCACACTCTCTATCCACCACATCTACATGTGTACTACATTTACTGTGTATACTTTATACGTTTATACATTAGGTGAAGTAGTCAAATCAAGGGCAGGTATTTATGACATAAGCTACTGAAAGAATGTTCATGCTAGTGTTGAAGAGCAGCATGATTGAAGTTGGGCCGAATGCTGCACCTGTTGAGACAGGTCTGAGGGTGTTGGGGCTGGGTCTTGTTCTGCCCATGTTGAGACTGGGCCTGGTTCTTCCCATGTTGAGGCTGGGCTGGGTGTGTTGATGTTGGGCCCCGTGCTGCCCCTGATGTTGCTGGGCTCGGGGTTGTTGATGTTGGGCCAAGTGCTACCCATTTTGAGGCAGGTGTGTGAGGGTTGAGGCTGGGCTGGGGGTTTTGAGAGTGGGCCTGGTACTACCCCTGTTGAGACAGGTCTGAGTGTTTGGAGGCTGGTCCAGGTGCTGCCCCTGTTTAGGCTGGGGCTGATGCTGGTGGCCCTGTTAGGCCCTGTGTGCTGGGGCCTCCCGCTCTATTGCCCTGTAGGGTGAAAGGAACCGTACACATAAATAGCAACACAAGAATATAGATGGCGAGAGTAAACAGTACCTGAACATATAGAAGAGCATGTAGGCACTCCGGGCTCTGGTCCTCAGCACAGTGGCTTCATTGGACACTGACACCTGGCTGTCGTTACAGCAGAACCAGTTTCCACTGGCATGCAATATGTCACTAATGTAGTGCCCTGTGGAACAAGGAAGAGAGACTAGAGGTCAAGGGTCAGGCTATTGTGGGTAATAGAGTGTGTTGTAACAGTTAAACAGTTCATTTTGGTCATGTTTTGAAATCAGAGATAAACAAATACACATGGCATTAAATTAGGCATGCCTCGCCATTCTTTTGAATTAAATTGAGCAAACTCTAAACATATTGCAGTGCTTGTTGGGATGACACTTCACTCTGAAGCCTGCAGCCTTGCTTGCTTGGCCGAAGTGGCTGTTGGAGGGTCTAATTATCCCCTAAAACAGGGTTCCACAAATGGCGGCCTGCGGGACAAATTTGGCCCAAGGGTGATTTTATTTGGCCCCCTATGTTTTCAGTCCAAATAAAACGTAATTGTTAAAAGACTGTAAAAACACCAGCAAATCAGCTCCAAGTGATTTTCATTTTGGAAATCTGTTTCAAAGTATTCCCACGCACAATAAAGAGATACATGTGGTTGTACACAAATGTAAGCAAGGTTTGAAATTAGTCAAATATCATATCTGTTTGGCGTTCCTACGGTATATTTGCAGTCTACAAATTATTATGCAAATTGAGATCCAAGGAGAAGGGAGTGATTTGGAATTCAGCTGATGTCATATGTATTGTGCATCTGCATGTGTGTGTTTGATGGTATTTACTTACCGGAGTTTGCGGAGCCTCTCAAATGAGAGACTACGCCAGTCAGCTGGTAGTAACCATTCACTGACTGTACTGGCTTCTGCTTCTGTAAGAAAACACATGTGATCATAGGATTCTCATTTCCTCTACAGTCCACCACACTGTCTACAGTCTACTACAGTACTAGTCTACTACAGGTCTACTACATCGTGTACTCTTCATAACTATCTCAGTGTCCTGTCATAACTTATTTTTCACTGGTTTCACTCTCTCTATCTCTCTCTCTCTTCTCACCACTGAGGCTGTCAGCAACACTTTCCCTGGTTCCTGCTCATTTGAATCTGAGGGATCAAATATACATATAAGGAGCTGTGAAAACGTGGTCACTTGTCTGAATTGTTCTGGACTAAAACAGCTCCCATACATCACTAAAGATGTCTGAGAAGCATTTTAAATTGCAGCTTCCAGATTCTCTGTCAGCAGGACCGTTTTGGGAGTGGGTGGTTTGTGTGGTGTTGGAGCAAGAATAGTGTTATGGTGCCATGACCTACCTGAACAGCAGAGGGCGCTGTCTTTGGCCTCTCCAGGTGGGCTGGAGACTTGGCTGGCGAGGGTCTGGGGGATGGACCCCTGGATGCTGGGGGCCTGGTTGGTGAGGGCCTGTGGGCTGGCACTGTGCAGGTGTGGCACCATGTCCCCACAGAGGGTGGAGAGCCTCAGCTCCGAAGGAAACAAAAGAGGAGCCTCCAGCTTCTCCAACCCCCCAGGTCCTCCAAACCTCTTCAGATGCAGAACCAGCACACTGCCCAGAAACAGAGAGGAAGAGAGATGAACAGACAGACAATGAAACCAGTCAACAAAATAACAGATGAGAGAAATTTGTTTGGCGGTGCTCACCTCTAAGTCCTACAACCTGCTCAGGAAGGTAACTACTCCTAAATGCTCAGGACATTAAACACTGCTAGTACTATGAGAGGTTATAAAGGGACAACTCACAGAGGCAGTGTGTGGAACTGCTCCACCTTTGAGGCGTGGAGGCCTTTACAGCCCTCACATGTGAATTCAACCTGTTCACTCTGGTTAGAAACAAAAGCATTACATAATGAATGATACCACTACAATAATAAGATAGCGTATTCTGAGGCAGTGGGCAGCTTGCCCTGGGTGTTAGTCTCTACATGCAGGGCTGAGCCCTAAGTGCTGACTTTGAAAGTGAGTGCTAGGCTGTTCAGCAAGGTGCGCTCAGGGCTGATGTCCAATGAGAGGTGGTTGTAGTCCTCTCTGGTGGACGACTCGCGCCCACAGCTTCAGAAGCAGGACAAAGAGAAGAAAAATGCATCAAGTCTGTTTCTGTTTCAGGTCTCTACAATGTTTCTGTTATGCCATGTGTTTTGTAATATTAATATATACTGTATATATATATATATATATAGAAAGATCATGTTCTCACTACATACACTACAACCAATGGGATCTCTTACCTGGTACATGTGCGCACCGACACAAGCTGGAACTCCAGCTGGGAAACAGGGCAGGTATAGTTCATCCCGAGTGTCTTCAGAATCATGCCCTCCTCCTTCAGCTGGCACAGCATATTGACGAGTAACTCGTGTGCGTCCTATGATGAGGAAGAGAAAGAAACACATCAAGATAAAAGCAAATTAAAAAGAGAAAATTAACCCTTGCAAGAAGAGCACTCGTACACAAGAGAGTAGTGCTTCAGTTACCTGTTGCGTGTCCCCCAGGTACTTCAAATCGTATCCCGACAAGGAGTACTTGACCTTCCACATGAGGTCTGCTTTTGAGGCCTGGTTTGCCACACTGTCAGGTAGACCCGAACGGTGCACATCAGACAGACACCTGTAGGGGAGACAGAGAGTAAGTTAGCAGCCGACTGGATGTTGTCAACCTACTGGCTTACGCCTGAAGAGGCAGATGAGTATATACAAATATGTTTTATCTAGTGGCACCCCATCATTAGAAATGTTTCATTCGATTTGATGCAATTTCACCTTTGAGGACGGACAATGAAGCCAAACAACAAAAATGTGTTGTTTATTCTCCTAAGATATTTGGTTTGGATACTGCTCTCAATTCAAGAGTATTTTAAAAAACAACCACATTTCCCACGGTAAGGTGGAATGTTCAGTCAATGAGCATTATGGGTAATGTAGTCATTCTACACTTTCCAAATTGGCCTACAAAATGCCTACATCATAATCAGTGTGTCATTGTTGTTCCTCTTGGTTATGAAGATTCCAAAAACAAAAAGAAACTGGAAAATAAATCATAAATACAATACACAGCAAAATATGAAGTGGTTAAGGTTAGGAAAAGGGTTAGGATTAGTGAAAGTGCTATCTTAACCTGCTACGACAATCCCTTTCTGTAGAAGTGGCGTGAAAAGATTGTCCCTTCTTTAATTTATGACCACAATAAATGGGTGTGTGGGGTGAGTGTCTGCTTTTGAGCCTTCCCTTACCTGAGCAGGTTGGAGAAGGGGGAGGAGCTCCAGAGTTGTTCCTGGTGCAGGATTTCCTTTGAGAAGGAAGGCAGGACCAGGAGGCACTGCAGGGTGGCGTTAAGGAAGCAAGTGTTGCCAATGTTAGGCAACCTGTGAAGAAGAAGCAGTCATCAGCACACACATAGAGATTAATCATAACCTTCACATCTCTATAAAGTGATGATAATGGCAGGGGATAAGGGATACATAATATTTAACACAAAGAAGTGGATGTCCTTTAGACCAAGATTGACATAATTCATGGGTTTATAAATATCTAATAAAACGGACATGCTAGATAGTAAGCCTTATCCCCATAGTATATCAGACACTGATCTCTAAACAATAAAGAACGTATATTCAATGCATTTGCAGTGTGTTGTGGTTTACCCAAGAAGTTCCATGTTGACCAGTTCCCCCCGTTCTCCTCTGGCCCCCTGGGTCTCTTCTGACCCTCTGGTGGCTGAGCTGGCCCTGGGAAGAGTCATGCTTCTGGTGGCTGAGCTGGCCCTGGGAAGAGTCATGCTTCTGGTGGCTGAGACTGGTCTCTGGGGCGTTGGACTAGAGTGTTCCTGAAGAGACAGAGATCTGGAGGAAGGAGAGAAACAGGTCTAACGCCTCCAACACAGAGATATTATCACTCTACACAGTCTCTCTATTAAATACTGTACTGTACTATAAACACAGCTGAGTACTGCTGTCCATATAAATGCAGTGTACCAAGTAGACCAGGCCAATAGGTTAGTACTCTCTTTATCCACTAGATGAAGACAGAAGAGGCTAAAACTACAGTTTCAGGAAAATAACTTTCTGGGACTGTGTTTATCAAGTGTCTCAGAGTAGGAGTCTGATCCAGGACCAGTTTTGCATTTTAGATCATAGATCAATGAATCAGATTATTATGGACAGAGAGGACCTGATCCTAGATTAGCACTCATACTGTTGATTAACACTGGCCCTGGTCTGGTAGCACTAAACCCAACTCTCCAAAGAGACTCTAGGATGGCACTGTACTTTATGTTTGGATTACCTGACTGTTGTGCCCTCCTGACTGGTGTCTCCATGACGGTCCAGAGGGTTGGTAGGAGAGGGAGAACTAGGCTGGGACACCACTGGAGAGGATTTCACTGGGGAAGGGTTTTTGGCAGGTGACCGGGGTACAGAGGGTTGTTCAGCAGGAGAGCAAGGCTGAGAGGAACATTTAACAGGAGAGGGAGGTGGATGGAGGGAGGAGAGTTGGTCAGAGGGTGAGGGGTCAGAGGTAGCGGAGCCATTCCGTTCAGAACGGTCAGATGGAATTGGAGAGGGGGATGAAGTGCCCCTCTCCTTCTTCTTTCTTGTCTTCTGCTCCACATCAACTGAATTTGCTTTCTGACGTTTTTTCTGTTGACAAGAAAATGTGATAGTGCTAAATACTTTCCCCCCAGATCCCCAGCCAATGGAAGAGGGGGGTCATAAGAGTAGGAAGAGGTTGGCCTAAATGGAGAATCATAGGGATCTATCCTAAACCTCAAATAACACAGTATAGACAGGTTACATTGAGTGACATTTGCAATAGCAGAACTTCATGTACATTTCATGTACACTTTTTACTTATTCGTCAATCAGAATGTAATTTTACTTTTATTCTTCCCACTAGGTTTAAGAGAAAAATACATTTTAAAATTTTAAAATTATTGTTCAATGAACAAATATGTTTTATTGAAGAGCAAAGTTATGCAGTATACATACAATATTGTAGATAATATGCTCCATTGTATTCTTGTTTCTTTTTACATTCATTTTTTGTATGTTGTTTCATTAAACGTACGACCACAATAAAGGCATTTTAAGTGCCTTCATCTTCATAGTTTTTTGATAGCTTCCATGTTGTTTTTGGTTTGGTTATCGGTTTATTTAAATGCTAAATGCTTTTTCTCTTATTCACCAGCAGATGGACAAAGGGTTGGTTTAAAAGAATGTGAACAGGTGGTAGAGATTTAGCCTAAACCTCAAACAACAATCCAGATTGGTTAGGGACAGTTTTCCGTATTCAATCTTGCCCTGAGGGCAGCTCTGTCTCAAGGACATAAAGAATGTGATTGGTTCAATTATAGCTCAATGGTCAGTGGGCAGAGCTTACAGTGCCCAGTGTGTGTTAAATACACTTGCTAGGTGATAAGTTGGTGTTGAATGGAAGGCGTAACACAAGGTTACTGGCATGAATTTTGTTTTCTAACCTCACTCCAACCCCTAAACAATTCTTCTTACCTAAACTTAACCCAACCCTAGCTAGAGTCCCAGGTCTGTTTAGTGCTGTCTTGTCAACTCCTACTAGCTAGAGTCCCAGGTCTGTTTAGTGCTGTCTTATCAACTCCTACTAGCTAGAGTCCCAGGTCTGTTTAGTGCTGTCTTGTCAACTCCTACTAGCTAGAGTCCCAGGTCTGTTTAGTGCTGTCTTGTCAACTCCTACTAGCTAGAGTCCCAGGTCTGTTTAGTGCTGTCTTGTCAACTCCTTCTAGCTAGAGTCCCAGGTCTGTTTAGTGCTGTCTTGTCAACTCCTACTAGCTAGAGTCCCAGGTCTGTTTAGTGCTGTCTTGTCAAGTCCTACTAGCTAGAGTCCCAGGTCTGTTTAGTGCTGTCTTGCCAAATCCTACTAGCTGGAGTCCCAGGTCTGTTTAGTGCTGTCTTGTCAACTCCTACTAGCTAGAGTCCCAGGTCTGTTTAGTGCTGTCTTGCCAACTCCTACTAGCTAGAGTCCCAGGTCTGTTTAGTACTGTCTTGTCAAGTCCTACTAGCTAGAGTCCCAGGTCTGTTTAGAGCTGTCTTGCCAACTCCTACTAGCTAGAGTCCCAGGTCTGTTTAGTGCTGTCTTGTCAACTCCTACTAGCTAGAGTCCCAGGTCTGTTTAGTGCTGTCTTGTCAAGTCCTACTAGCTAGAGTCCCAGGTCTGTTTAGTGCTGTCTTGTCAACTCCTACTAGCTAGAGTCCCAGGTCTGTTTAGTGCTGTCTTATCAACTCCTACTAGCTAGAGTCCCAGGTCTGTTTAGTGCTGTCTTGTCAACTCCTACTAGCTAGAGTCCCAGGTCTGTTTAGTGCTGTCTTGTCAAGTCCTACTAGCTAGAGTCCCAGGTCTGTTTAGTGCTGTCTTGCCAACTCCTACTAGCTAGAGTCCCAGGTCTGTTTAGTGCTGTCTTGTCAACTCCTACTAGCTAGAGTCCCAGGTCTGTTTAGTGCTGTCTTGCCAACTCCTACTAGCTAGAGTCCCAGGTCTGTTTAGTGCTGTCTTGTCAACTCCTACTAGCTAGAGTCCCAGGTATGTTTAGTGCTGTCTTGCCAACTCCTACTAGCTAGAGTCCCAGGTCTGTTTAGTGCTGTCTTGCCAACTCCTCCAGTGGTTCTTTCTTAAAAACTTGCGGGCTGCCGCAGAATTCTATGGCACATTATTTATTATTTAAGTGTCAGACATTGTTGCCATTAACGCTCGTTAGAGCTAGTTTGACCACCAGAGAGCATCTTTGAGAAACATTTAACCGTTTTTAATATGAAACTAATCGTTGGATAACAGATCTGCTCTCGGAACTCATTTACACACGTTACTGTGTGTGTTTCGACTCTCTCTCGCACAAACTGTCATGTATTGTCATGTTGTGTCTTGTTTCTGTCCTTTCTCTTCACCCTGTCTCCCCCTGCTGGTCGTTTTAGGTTACCTTTTCTCCCCCTCTTTCCCCCAGCTGTTCCTTGTCTCCTCCTAACTACCTCGTCACCCCTTTTCCCACCTGTTCCCTTTTTCCCTCTGATTAGTCCTCTATATCTCTCTCTGTTTTTGTTCCTGTCCTTGTCGGATTCTTGTTTGTGTTGTTCATGCCTGAACCAGACTATCGTCATGTTTGCTGCAACCTTGTCCTGTCCTGTCGGAACCTGCCGGTCCATCTGAGCCTACGTTTGTTTTCTTATTAAAGAAGCTCTGTTTACGTTAATTCGTTTTTGGGTCCTCATTCACGCACCGTAACAGAAGAATCCGACCAAGAATGGACCCAGCGACTTCGGATCCTCTCCACTCAGCCGTCGAGATCCAGGGAGCGATGCTAGGCAGACACGAGCAGGAATTGTCTGCTGCTCGACATGCCGTTGAGACCCTGGCCACCCAAGTCTCCAACCTCACAGAACAGGTTCACCATCTCCGCCTCGATCCACCGGCCACTTCCAGGGCTTTCGAATCTCCGGAGCCCAGAATCAATAACCCGCCGTGTTACTCTGGGGAGCCCACTGAATGCCGCTCGTTCCTCACCCAGTGTGATATTGTGTTTTCTCTCCAGCCCAACACTTACTCCAGGAGCACTGCTCGTGTCGCCTACGTCATATCTCTCCTTATTGGACGGGCTCGTGAGTGGGGCACGGCAATCTGGGAGGCAAGGTCTGAGTGTACTAACCAGTATCAGGACTTTAAGGAGGAGATGATACGGGTTTTTGATCGATCTGTTTTTGGGGAGGAGGCTTCCAGGGTCCTGTCTTCCCTATGTCAAGGTAATCGATCCATAACAGACTACTCTATTGAGTTTCGCACTCTTGCTGCCTCCAGTGGCTGGAACGAGCCGGCTTTGCTCGCTCGTTTTCTGGAGGGTCTCCGCGCAGAGGTAAAGGATAAGATTCTCTCCCGGGAGGTTCCTTCCAGCGTGGATTCCTTGATTGAACTCGCTATTCGCATTGAGCGACGGGTTGATCTTCGTCACCGAGCTCGTGGAAAGGAGCTCGCGTTCTCCGTTGCCCCCCTCTCCGCATCACTACCATCTTCCTCTGCCGGCTCGGGTGCTGAGCCTATGCAGCTGGGAGGTATCCGCATCTCGACTAAGGAGAGGGAACGGAGAATCACCAACCGCCTCTGTCTCTATTGCGGTTCTGCTGGTCATTTTGTCACTTCATGTCCAGTAAAAGCCAGAGCTCATCAGTAAGCGGAGGGCTACTGGTGAGCGCTACTACTCCTGTCTCTCCTTCAAGATCCTGCACTACCTTGTCGGTCCATCTACGCTGGACCGGTTCGTCAGCTTCCTGCAGTGCCTTAATAGACTCTGGGGCGGAGGGCTGTTTTATGGACGAGACCTGGGCTCGGGAACATGACATTCCTCTCAGACAGTTAAGGGAGTCCACGGCCTTGTTCGCCCTGGATGGTAGCCCTCTCCCCAGGATTCAGCGTGAGACGCTACCTTTAACCCTCACTGTTTCTGGTAATCATAGCGAAACCATTTCTTTTTAAATTTTTCGTTCACCTTTTACACCTGTTGTTTTGGGCCATCCCTGGCTAGTTTGTCATAATCCTTCCATTAATTGGTCTAGTAATTCTATCCTCTCCTGGAACGTCTCTTGTCATGTGAAATGTTTAATGTCTGCTATCCCTCCTGTTTCCTCTGTCTCTTCTTCACAGGAGGAGCCTGGTGATTTGACAGGGGTGCCGGAGGAATATCACGATCTGCGCACGGTGTTCAGTCGGTCCAGGGCCACCTCTCTTCCTCCACACCGGTCGTATGATTGTAGTATTGATCTCCTTCCGGGAACCACTCCCCCCCGGGGTAGACTATACTCTCTGTCGGCTCCCGAACGTAAGGCTCTCGAAGATTATTTGTCTGTAGCTCTTGCCGCCGGTACCATAGTCCCCTCCTCCTCTCCCGCCGGAGCGGGGTTTTTTTTTGTTAAGAAGAAGGACGGGTCCCTGCGCCCCTGCATAGATTATCGAGGGCTGAATGACATAACAGTGAAGAATCGTTATCCGCTTCCTCTTATGTCTTCAGCCTTCGAGATCCTGCAGGGAGCCAGGTTTTTCACTAAGTTGGACCTTCGTAACGCTTACCATCTCGTGCGCATCAGGGAGGGGGACGAGTGGAAGACGGCGTTTAACACTCCGTTAGGGCACTTTGAATACCGGGTTCTTCCTTTCGGCCTCGCTAACGCTCCAGCTGTCTTTCAGGCATTAGTCAATGATGTCCTGAGAGACATGCTGAACATCTTTGTTTTCGTTTACCTTGACGATATCCTGATTTTTTCACCGTCACTCCAGATTCATGTTCAGCACGTTCGACGTGTCCTCCAGCGCCTTTTAGAGAATTGTCTTTTTGTGAAGGCTGAGAAGTGCTCTTTTCATGCCTCCTCCGTCACATTTCTCGGTTCTGTTATTTCCGCTGAAGGCATTAAGATGGATCCCGCTAAGGTCCAAGCTGTCATTGATTGGCCCGTCCCTAGGTCACGCGTCGAGCTGCAGCGCTTTCTCGGCTTCGCGAACTTCTATCGTCGTTTCATCCGTAATTTCGGTCAGGTGGCAGCCCCTCTCACAGCCCTTACTTCTGTCAAGACGTGCTTTAAGTGGTCCGTTTCCGCCCAGGGAGCTTTTGATCTCCTCAAGAATCGTTTTACATCCGCACCTATCCTTGTTACACCTGACGTCACTAGACAGTTCGTTGTCGAGGTTGACGCGTCAGAGGTGGGCGTGGGAGCCATTCTTTCTCAGCGCTCCCTCTCTGACGACAAGGTCCACCCTTGCGCGTATTTTTCTCATCGCCTGTCGCCGTCGGAACGTAACTATGATGTGGGAAACCGCGAACTGCTCGCCATCCGCTTAGCCCTAGGCGAATGGCGACAGTGGTTGGAGGGGGCGACCGTTCCTTTTGTCGTTTGGACTGACCATAGGAACCTTGAGTACATCCGTTCTGCCAAACGACTTAATGCGCGTCAGGCGCGCTGGGCGCTGTTTTTCGCTCGTTTCGAGTTCGTGATTTCTTATCGTCCGGGCTCTAAGAACACCAAGCCTGATGCTTTATCTCGTCTCTTCAGTTCTTCAGTAGCCTCCACTGACCCCGAGGGGATTCTCCCTGAGGGGCGTGTTGTCGGGTTGACTGTCTGGGGAATTGAGAGGCAGGTAAAGCAAGCACTCACTCAAACTCCGTCGCCGCGCGCTTGTCCTAGGAACCTTCTTTTCGTTCCCGTTCCTACTCGTCTGGCCGTTCTTCAGTGGGCTCACTCTGCCAAGTTAGCCGGCCACCCTGGCGTTCGGGGTACGCTTGCTTCCATTCGCCAGCGTTTTTGGTGGCCCACCCGGGAGCATGACACGCGTCGCTTCGTGGCTGCTTGTTCGGTCTGCGCGCAGACTAAGTCCGGTAACTCCCCTCCTGCCGGCCGTCTCAGGCCGCTTCCCATTCCCTCTCGACCGTGGTCTCACATCGCCTTAGATTTTGTCACCGGACTGCCTTCGTCAGCGGGGAAGACTGTTATTCTTACGGTTGTCGACAGGTTCTCTAAGGCGGCTCATTTTATTCCCCTTGCTAAGCTTCCTTCTGCTAAAGAGACGGCACAAATCATCATCGAGAATGTTTTCAGAATTCATGGCCTTCCATCAGACGTCGTTTCGGACAGAGGTCCGCAATTCACGTCTCAATTTTGGAGGGAGTTTTGCCGTTTGATTGGGGCTTCCGTCAGTCTCTCTTCCGGCTTTCACCCCCAGTCTAACGGTCAAGCAGAACGGGCCAATCAGACTATTGGTCGCATCTTACGCAGTCTTTCTTTTCGCAACCCTGCGTCTTGGTCAGAACAGCTCCCCTGGGCAGAATACGCCCACAACTCGCTTCCTTCGTCTGCGACCGGGCTATCTCCTTTTCAGAGTAGCCTCGGGTACCAGCCTCCGCTGTTCTCATCTCAGTTCGCCGAGTCCAGCGTCCCCTCCGCTCAGGCTTTTGTCCAACGTTGCGAGCGCACCTGGAAGAGGGTCAGGTCTGCACTTTGCCGTTATAGGGCGCAGACTGTGAGGGCTGCTAATAAGCGTAGAACTAAGAGTCCTAGATATTGTCGCGGTCAGAGAGTTTGGCTCTCCACTCAGAACCTTCCCCTTAAGACGGCTTCTCGCAAGTTGACCCCGCGGTTCATTGGTCCGTTCCGTATTTCTCAGGTCATTAATCCTGTCGCAGTTCGACTTCTTCTTCCGCGATACCTTCGTCGCGTCCACCCGGTCTTCCATGTCTCCTGTATCAAGCCCGTTCTTCGCGCCCCCGCTCGTCTTCCCCCCCCCCCCCCCATCCTTGTCGAGGGCGCACCCATCTACAGGGTCCGTAGGATTTTGGACATGCGTCCTCTGGGCCGTGGTCATCAGTACCTAGTAGATTGGGAGGGGTACGGTCCTGAGGAGAGGAGTTGGGTTCCCTCTCGGGACGTGCTGGACCGTGCGCTGATCGAGGATTTCCTCCGTTGCCGCCAGGTTTCCTCCTCGAGTGCGCCAGGAGGCGCTCGGTGAGTGGGGGGGTACTGTCATGTATTGTCATGTTGTGTCTTGTTTCTGTCCTTTCTCTTCACCCTGTCTCCCCCTGCTGGTCGTTTTAGGTTACCTTTTCTCCCCCTCTTTCCCCCAGCTGTTCCTTGTCTCCTCCTAACTACCTCGTCACCCCTTTTCCCACCTGTTCCCTTTTTCCCTCTGATTAGTCCTCTATATCTCTCTCTGTTTTTGTTCCTGACCTTGTCGGATTCTTGTTTGTGTTGTTCATGCCTGAACCAGACTATCGTCATGTTTGCTGCAACCTTGTCCTGTCCTGTCGGAACCTGCCGGTCCATCTGAGCCTACGTTTGTTTTCTTATTAAAGAAGCTCTGTTTACGTTAATTCGCTTTTGGGTCCTCATTCACGCACCGTAACACAAACACACACATACACGCTCACCCTCTATAACCACTCTTTATATTTACAGTGGTGATGGACAGCTGGAGGCATTTCGTTGTGAATTCTGAAAACAAGCCAACCTAACTCAGAAATACATTTCACTGGTTGCCATGGTGAATAATACCAATAATAATTGGTTGGACACATGAAAGGAAACAAAGAGTTTACCGGAAACTCAAAATGAAAATACTTGCAGATCAATTCAGATCAACAAATTACAATAGTAGATCTAATTACATTTAGAGGATTCTAAATTCATATCTAATGGGCTTTTATACAATGATAATGCAGGGATAATAATACATTCATATATTTGTAGGGGTTGGGCAAATCTGGTTTTAGAGTACTTAAACATTGAATACATTGAAGTTTGCCCATTTTGGCCTTTAGGCTACACTTTACAATAGGACTCATCTCTGACTGCCTGCAACATCTACAGTGGTACAATATAAATATATTTTTGAATGACTTTTTAAAAATGTATATGTTTATTAAGTTGTCTTGCTTTTCTCAGAGCAGCACAAAACGGTGCTGAAATAGTTGACCATACGCAGGTAGGCTTTTGCTTCAAATCCTATTGTAACAATTGCATGACATTGGGAGTTTCAGTAAGCAACAATTTGTTGCCTTCATTAGCCTACTTTATTCTTAAAATAACTCCAGCACATAAAAGAGAAAGGAGCCTTAATTAATTAAACAATAAAGTGATTTAATTCACAAATGCATTTGACTGTACTTAATATTGGCCATCAACCAGAAACACACCATGATAGAAACATGTTATTGATTATTATTTTATTTTTTACTATTTCAAAATGCACACGTTTAATAAGCTACTGTGCAGTCTGACAAGTAAACATAGCCCACAGTACATAGTAAACATAGCCCACAGTACATAGTAAACATAGCCCACAGTACATAGTAAACATAGCCCACAGTACATAGTAAACATAGCCCACAGTACATAGTAAACATAGCCCACAGTACATAGTAAACATAGCCCACAGTACATAGTAAACATAGCCCACAGTACATAGTAAACATAGCCAACAGTACATAGTAAACATAGCCCACAGTACATAGTAAACATAGCCCACAGTACATAGTAAACATAGCCCACAGTACATAGTAAACATAGCCCACAGTACATAGTAAACATAGCCCACAGTACATAGTAAACATAGCCCACAGTTCATAGTAAACATAGCCCACAGTACATAGTAAACATAGCCCACAGTACATAGTAAACATAGCCCACAGTACATAGTAAACATAGCCCACAGTACATAGTAAACATAGCCCACAGTACATAGTAAACATAGCCCACAGTTCATAGTAAACATAGCCCACAGTACATAGTAAACATAGCCCACAGTACATAGTAAACATAGCCCACAGTACATAGTAAACATAGCCCACAGTACATAGTAAACATAGCCCACAGTACATAGTAAACATAGCCCACAGTACAAAGTAAACATAGCCCACAGTACATAGTAAACATGGCAAAGATGCTTCATTCCTTACATAAGGGAGAGCAGGCCATGTCAAGACTTTCTCAGTGATCTCAAGTACTCATTAACTCTGTCTTTAATGTTTTTTCGGGATGCATCAGTCTTGGTCACAGTATTAAGGATGAACACCTGGAGGTTCACTGGTCAGCCACATTTGCCTCGGGATCCATCCCAGTTGGGGTGGCATGTAGTCTAGTGGTTAGAGCGTTGGGCCAGTAACCGGAAGGTTGTTGAATGAAATCCCTGAGCTGACAAGGTAAAAATCTGTTGTTGTGCCCCTGAATAAGGCAGTTAACCCACTGTTCCTAGGACATCATTGTAAATAAGAATTTGTTCTTAAATGACTTGCCGAGTTAAATAAAATATACAAGTATCTGTCTCTGCAAATAATGGGTGATACTGATTCACGTGCACCTTCATCAGATGAGAAATATGGTACTGCTCTGCGTCCCCATCGATTGTGGTGTCCTATGATAGAAATGGTAGATCAATTAAGAATGAAAAGTGACTCCAACACACAAATGCTGCGAACAGAAACACATTTTAAGAATGTAGCAAAACCAACGTCTTTCATGGGAACCATGTGTTTTATCGGTGTGTACCGTTGTCCACCGATCTCCACGGATGGTTGTCTGCATGGTCGTATGCTCTGCAAAAACACATTCATGTTTTTAGTAAAGTATCGATTGTATTCCACGGTATGCCTACACATATATATGTTAAGAATATAATTTAACATTTTCATTTGTCTTAGAATAAAAACCTAATCTAACTACAGTTTCAGTTACTGCTACTGTCCAGTTACAGCTTCGTCTGACCAAGTGGAAACAAAAAAATAGGGGTCTTTTTCGGAAGTTTGTGCAGGACAGAGAAATAGCAATTCCGACACTATTGTTTTACATTCAATCACCTTCTTCATCCTCATCATTCAGTTCATTGAAATCCAATTTTGAATGCACAATTATCAGTTCATATTTGGTTTATACTGCTCATTCATTGACAGCATTAATTCAGGTAGAGACACATTAAGCATTGGGACCCAAAAGCATAATCAGTCCTCTGACTCCCCCTTGTGGTGGTCTGGAGCAATGAAGCAGTGACTCAAGGTAACATACTAAACCACAAATGACCTCTAAATCCTGCGGCATAATCTCAAAACGTTTAATTGAGGAACCACTGTAAGTCACACAGACGCAGGACAGTCCAGAAGACACAGCTACAAGATGTATATTAGAGTTGAGGTTAGAAGAATAAGTTACTGTATTTGACCACACTCACATACGCACACGCACACACACATTAAATAGGTGAGAGTAACCTGTAGTATCATACCTTTATTTGTCCCAATCCTGGATGATACAGTAAAACACATTACCAAAGATCTTTAATCATTTGTGATTCAGTACATGTGGTGGAAGAGACCCTCTGGAGTTGCTGCAGTGTGTCTGGGGCTGCTGTGTGTTCTCTTATTGGCTGGGATCATAGTCCTGTCTGTCTACTGTAAGTTTAGTATGTTGTCACTGAGACTTAAGTAGCCTACTTAATCATACTTACTCATTAATGGTGTTTTAGTTACATGTTTGATGAACTTTTCCCTTTTACAGATGGAGCCATTGATCATCACAAGTCAACACAGATAGACCAGCTACAGACCAGTTACAACACCCTGACTGAAGAGAGAGACCAGCTACAGGACAGCAACAGCCTTCTGACTAAAGAGAGAGACCAGCTACAGACCAGTTACAACAACCTGATTAAAGTTAGAGACCAGCTACAGACAGAGAGATTTTCTTAGTGGGAGGCTTACCAATCTCAGTGAGTAAACCTACAGTCATACATTTTCATAAATCCCACACACTTTATCGTGTGTCTGTATTTTTAACTAAGTAAGTATCCAGCGTGATAAGTTGAAGGAAATTCATGTTTTCATCTTGAAGAACAAACCTGTCCTGAAGGCTGGCAGAAATTAAAATCCAGTTGGTACTTCCTATCTACTGAGAATAAAACCTGGAAGGAGAGCAGACCTGGTGATTAGATAGATAGAGAGAGAGAGAGAGAGAGAGAGAGAGATATGATCATGCATATACTGTGGATAAATATATTTACTGTATATATTTATCTTTCTCAACAACAGACATTTCTCTTCAACCTCAAGAAGAGGGTCTGGATTGGTCTGGCAATCAACAAAGTTACTGTAAGATGAAACATGTCTGTATATTATTTAGGATTGTGATGTTGTAACTGTGATGTCTTATAGTTTTTAACCCTGTAGGTGCTGATATTAACCATGATATCTGACTGTTTTAACTCTGTAGGTACTGGTACTGGTTCATTCTCTCTCTCTGTCTTTCTCTCACCATTGTCTGTCTTTCTCTCACCATTACCATGATATCTGACTGTTTTTAACCCTGTAGGTACTGGTATTAACCATGATATCTGACTGTTTTTAACCCTGTAGGTACTGGTATTAACCATGATATCTGACTGTTTTTAACCCTGTAGGTACTGGTATTAACCATGATATCTGACTGTTTTTAACCCTGTAGGTACTGGTATTAACCATGATATCTGACTGTTTTTAACTCTGTAGGTACTGGTATTAACCATGATATCTGACTGTTTTTAACCCTGTAGGTACTGGTCTTCACATCAGCCTGATAATGGTGATGGCAAACACATACAGCAGCCTTCAATGTACACAACTTCCTCCTTCATTCTCTCTCTCTGTCTTTCTCTCACACACACTCACACATGCACATACACACATGCATACACATATTGTTGTATGTGTTTGTAGTTCAACATGAATTCAGTACATTTGACTTTGTGCATTCACATAACTTCCCATTAAAATATATTCTGCAGATATTTACATGCTCCACTTTAGGCCTGGTGATGACATTCTCAACAGTACCAAACCACCATTACATACACTGTATAGGAAGGAGGTGACTGTATCACCAACCAATGAGTGTAATAGAGATATCAAAGGATGTTACCTAATAATATTTGACAGTCAGTCTTTGTTGTCAAGTTACAAATAAGCACAATATCAAATGCTCATATTTGACTGTTGTTACCTTATATGGGTCCCAAAAGAGGGAAGGGAAGTGAATATTTTCAGTGGTTCAACCAGCTGTCACTAAAAAACTCCTCAACCAATCAGGTTGATCCTCACTGGTTAAGCATACCCACCCTCAATAACCACTTGGTGTAATCTTGTGGTGTAAAATCTATTGTCTGGACATTATAATGACCCATGTTTGTAGTTCTGGACCTCCTGAACATGTTGATGTATATTTGGGAGTAAACAGAGGGTCCAAATCAGCAGAAAGGTGAAAGGAAGGAGGAGTTCTGGAAACTCCCTGAATTATCTTGGGGCTGTTACATATGATATTTAATATATGTTACCAGCTAGTCTTTGTTCTCCACTTCCCCTCTATGATCTATATCTTCCTGGTATGATAGTGTCCTGGCCATCATCACAAATAGCAAGTCCCATTGCCTGGGCAGGAGGACTGTGTTGAGATATACTCTGGACAAGATGACCATGTGACATGACCATGAGACATGGAATGATTTATATTGTTCTGCAGAAAATGGTTTAACAAATATCAATCAATCAAATTTATTTTATATAGCCCTTCGTACATCAGCTGATATCTCAAAGTGCTGTACAGAAACCCAGCCTAAAACCCCAAACAGCAAGCAATGCAGGTGAAGAAGCACGGTGGCTAGGAAAAACTCCCTAGAAAGGCCAAAACCTAGGAAGAAACCTAGAGAGGAACCAGGCTATGTGGGGTGGCCAGTCCTCTTCTGGCTGTGCCGGGTGGAGATTATAACAACAATTATACCACTGTAA
Source organism: Oncorhynchus mykiss (assembly GCF_057628025.1). Lineage (NCBI taxonomy): Eukaryota > Metazoa > Chordata > Actinopteri > Salmoniformes > Salmonidae > Oncorhynchus > Oncorhynchus mykiss. The sequence goes on from NC_143031.1 coordinate 72,901,101, forward strand.
CGATCTCTTACACTCACACATGCAAACAAGTAAGTAAACTTGTTCTATTTTATGTATTAGCATAGCCACAACTACCATTTCATCATTTTGATACTTCCTTATAGTTAAGGCAACATTGTTGAACATTTCTGAGGCCATCTATACCAAGCCAGATTTTGACCAATGTGGTTTGACAGAGGTGATATGGAGAAAAGGATTGTGGACATCTACATCAGTGCAGAGGCCCTGGGGGGAACGGTGAGATCAGCACTATGACACATCTGTCAGCTATGTGACAGTTACGACACCCTTACTGAGGAACGAGACCAACTACAGACAATCTAAGACAACCTGACTGAAGAGAGAGACCGGCTACAGACCAGTTACAACAACCTAACTGAGAAGAGAGACAAGCTACAGACCCTTTACAACACCCGGACTAATGATAAAGACCAGCTACAGATCAGTTACAACACCCTGACTAAAGAGAGAGACCAGCTACAGACAAGTTACAACAACTTAACTAAAGAGAGAGACCAGCTACAGAGGAAGAGAGATGATTTTGAAGGTTGGTTCTACATCTCGACCAAGACTAAAAACTGGAGAGACAGCAGATCGGACTGTACCAACAGAGCTTTGAGGCCTCATTTATCAATACTACTATTACCTAACCCCTCATTTGTGTACACCCTGTTTTGTCCATAGTTTTCCACCATTTCAGTACGCTTCACTGCAGAAACGGCCAACAGAACCGGAGGAACCTTTACCGCCCGAGCCACCAACAATTCCAGATTCACTTCTTCCTTCCCTGCCAACATCTCCATGGTGACTGAGGGCGGTGCAGCCAACAGTACGGTGAGCCTCACGGCGCCCGCCAGCACCCCGTCAGGAACGGATGTACTGTAACCCTGTCCGTTGTCAGCAAAGTAAGGGTCTTGTTTCAAAACACTAAAATGCCCTCCTTTTTTCATATCCTCTCTCCCTCACAGCCACTGATTTGAAAAGGAATTGGTTGCTGTTAGCTACCAATTGTTATCAGCTGCATCAGTTATCTGACTAAGCTCTTTTGCTCTCTCGCACTATCTATACCCTGTCCCTCTTCCTCCCCTTCTTAACTTCCTTCCTCCCTCCAGGTGACAGATTTTACCACTCTCCAGTGCGGGCTACCAGGAGTCTCCTCCAAAGGGCCAGGGTTCTGGTCTAGAAGCACGGTTTTGAATGCTCCAACAGTTTGGTTTCGGTACTGCAGTTTATCAGATACTCGACCCAGAAATAGATTTTCCGTACACAGCCACATAGGGAAGTCAGATTAGAAAATTCCTAATAAGACACTTTAGTCAGAACCTTTGTGCACAAAACAATATTGTAATCTCAAATAGTTGTCGCTGAGGCCGTTTTTTTAACTTTTTATAGTCACTCAATGACTGCCATGTTTTTGGATGACGTAATGATCTCGTTGCTGCTCAAATCAAATCAAATTGTATTGGTCACATACACATATTTACCAGATGTCAAATGCTGTGCAGTGCTCCCCCGATAAATGCGTTGGGCAGACCGTACCACCCTCTGGAGAGCCTCGTGCTGCTCCCTGTACCCACTGAGTGCTAGTGAGCATGTGATGTTGGGCAGACCGTGCCACCCTCTGGAGAGCCTCGTGCTGCTCCCTGTACCCACTGAGTGCTAGTGAGCATGTGATGTTGGGCAGACCGTACCACCCTCTGGAGAGCCTCGCTCTGCTCCCTGTACCCACTGAGTGCTAGTGAGCATGTGATGTTGGGCAGACCGTACCACCCTCTGGAGAGCCTCGCTCTGCTCCCTGTACCCACTGAGTGCTAGTGAGCATGTGATGTTGGGCTGAGTAAACCGGATGCAACCCGGATACAGATGTCCATGAATCTGCGTATGTGAACGTGAATACCTTGGAAACAACAACATCTTGGACACAGTCTCCAGTTGTTATTATACCTCAGTGGTCTCCTCTGACTGTCTGTTAGCATGCAGCTCCTCAAACTGTTGTTATTATACCTCAGTGGTCTCCCCTGACTGTCTGTTAGCATGCAGCTCCTCAAACTGTTGTTATTGTACCTCAGTGGTCTCCTCTGACTGTCTGTTAGCATGCAGCTCCTCAAACTGTTGTTATTATACCTCAGTGGTCTCCTCTGACTGTCTGTTAGCATGCAGCTCCTCAAACTGTTGTTATTGTGCCTCAGTGGTCTCCTCTGACTGTCTGTTAGCATGCAGCTCCTCAAACTTTTGTTATTGTACCTCAGTGGTCTCCTCTGACTGTCTGTTAGCACGCAGCTCCTCAAACTGGCAGCTCTTTGCCAACCTCACCGACTGTGTCAGTGGGACAGGAATCATCTGCATCAGCCTATACCAGGGCAATAGGACCCTCAACACTTCTAGGGCAGTGGGCCACAGGTCCAAGAATGTGACCAAGTTGGACTACAGCTTCACCTGCTGTTCAAAGAAGGTAGAGCTGTTGGTAGTGGACAGGTCAGGCAACGTGGGTGTGTGTCTGGGCTTGCAGTTAGTACTACATCCACCCAGGTCTCTGTCACCAACACTACAGCTGTACCTGTAGTTAGTACTACATCCACCCAGGTCTCTGTCACCAACACTACAGCTGTACCTGTAGTTAGTACTACATCCACCCAGGTCTCTGTCACCAACACTACAGCTGTACCTGTAGTTAGTACTACATCCACCCAGGTCTCTGTCACCAACACTACAGTTGTACCTGTAGTTAGTACTACGTCCACCAGAGGGCCACCTTTGACTCTGTCCCTGTATCTAAGGATCTGTGTGATGCTTTCTCTCCTCCTGTGGAATAGAGTAGAGCTGTAGAGTTGTATAATAGTTCATGTAGGTAGATGTCAAGTGGAACAGTGGAATCAGTGCAGAGAGAGTTGTGTCATTAGATGCAACCAGTATGTATATGTGGGCCAAGAGGGCCACCATTGTTCCTGTTCCCAAGAAAGCTAAGGTAACTTCCGTCATCATGAAGTGCTTTGAGAGACTAGTCAAGGACCATATCACCTCCACCCTACCTGACACCCTAGACCCACTCCAATTTGCTTACCGCCCAAATAGGTCCACAGACGATGCAATCTCAACCACACTGCACACTGCCCTAACCCATCTGGACAAGAGGAATACCTATGTGAGAATGCTGTTCATCGACTACAGCTCGGCATTTAACACCATAGTACCCTCCAAGCTCGTCATCAAGCTCGAGACCCTGGGTCTCGACCCCGCCCTGTGCAACTAGGTACTGGACTTCCTGACGGGCCGCCCCCAGGTGGTGAGGGTAGGCAACAACATCTCCACCCCGCTGATCCTCAACACTGGGGCCCCACAAGGGTGCGTTCTGAGCCCTCTCCTGTACTCCCTGTTCACCCACGACTGCGTGGCCACGCACGCCTCCAACTCAATCATCAAGTTTGCAGACGACACTACAGTGGTAGGCTTGATTACCAACAACGACGAGACGGCCTACAGGGAGGAAGTGAGGGCCCTCGGAGTGTGGTGTCAGGAAAATAACCTCACACTCAACGTCAACAAAACTAAGGAGATGATTGTGGACTTCAGGAAACAGCAGAGGGAGCACCCCCCTATCCACATCGATGGAACAGTAGTGGAGAGGGTAGCAAGTTTTAAGTTCCTCGGCATACACATCACAGACAAACTGAATTGGTCCACCCACACAGACAGCATCGTGAAGAAGGCGCAGCAGCGCCTCTTCAACCTCAGGAGGCTGAAGAAATTCGGCTTGTCACCAAAAGCACTCACAAACTTCTACAGATGCACAATCGAGAGCATCCTGGCGGGCTGTATCACCGCCTGGTACGGCAACTGCTCCGCCCACAACCGTAAGGCTCTCCAGAGGGTAGTGAGGTCTGCACAACGCATCACCGGGGGCAAACTACCTGCCCTCCAGGACACCTACACCACCCGATGTTACAGGAAGGCCATATAGATCATCAAGGACAACAACCACCTGAGCCACTGCCTGTTCACCCCGCTATCATCCAGAAGGCGAGGTCAGTACAGGTGCATCAAAGCTGGGACCGAGAGACTGAAAAACAGCTTCTATCTCAAGGCCACTAACATTGAGTGGCTGCTGCCAACACACTGACTCAACTCCAGCCACTTTAATAATGGGAATTGATTGGAAATGATGTAAAATATATCACTAGCCACTTTAAACAATGCTACCTAATATAATGTTTACATACCCTACATTATTCATCTCATATGTATACGTATATACTGTACTCTATATCATCTACTGCATCTTTATGTAACACATGTATCACTAGCCACTTTAACTATGCCACTTTGTTTACATACTCATCTCATATGTATATTCTGTACTCAATACCATCTACTGTATCTTGCCTATGCCGCTCTGTACCATCACTCATTCATATATCTTTATGTACATATTCTTTATCCCCTTACACTTGTGTGTATAAGAGTAGTTTTGGAATTGTTAGTTAGATTACTTGTTGGTTATTACTGCATTGTCGGAACTAGAAGCACAAGCATTTCGCTACACTCGCATTAACATCTGCTAACCATGTGTATGTGACAAACAAAATTTGATTTGATTTGATGTTGTACTGAAAGACAGGGTGGAAATAGGAACGTTTTATCATAAAACATGTGGAGAGTTTATATTCTTCTTTCTCTTAAATCTGTCAAACTGGAACAATGGAGATATTGTTAGAACTTCTGCTTTTTCATTCTGAGAAACTCTTCACAGTCAGTATAGATAAAAAAAGACCCCTACTGTAGATGGCCACGGAAGGAAGATTCCCCTAGGTTCAGATCTAGGATCAGGTTTCTCTCCCCCAATCCTAACCTTAACCATTTGTGGTAGAAATGCAAAACCGACCTAAGATCAGCGTCTAGGGACAACTTCCCCCTACACCACCAGTCACAGAGTGAGATCCATAATGTGCTCTCCATTTGAAGGCTGTAAACTCAGTCAGGATATATGTAGTGTATTTGTCAATTAACAGGATCACAATTTATTTTAGCAGATCCAAAATCGGGACCCTGTGAATTCATACATACATCATATAGCATGATCTAGAGTCATGTCATGTATTATATTATCAAACTAAGGCTGGTGGGAGTCATATCATGTATTATATTATCAAACTAAGGCTGGTGGGAGTCATATCATGTATTATATTATCACACTAAGGCTGGTGGGAGTCATATCATGTATTATATTATCAAACTAAGGCTGGTGGGAGTCATGTCATGTATTATATTATCACACTAAGGCTGGTGGGAGTCGTATAATGTATTATATTATCAAACTAAGGCTGGTGGGAGTCATATCATGTATTATATTATCACTTCAGTTGAAACACATGTTTAATACTGATGAGCACTGTGGGAAACATACATGTTTAGATTGGCTGGTGCAAGTCATGTGATGACCAGTGTGGTGTTGATTTGACAGTTTCCTCTTCACTGTGGTTAACTGTTTAAAACATGTATCACTATAATAAGTCACACAGATGCTGGACAGTCCAGAGAGAACACATAGATACAGACGTATATTAGAGTTGAGATAAGTAGAAGTTACTGTATTTCACCACCAGTGTGTTAAGATGTCAGAGGAAGTTTATGAAATCTCAGATGGATTTGAAGACGATGAGCCTGATGCAATGAAGAACACAGACATTGATGACCAATTATATGCCAACGTAAAAGCCTTCAAGTCCAGTACAAGAGATGGAGTTGTTGAATCTGGTAAGATTGCACGAACACACACACACACACACACACATAAGCACACAAACAAATACAGGTGTGATAACCCTGTAGAACTCTAGCTTTATTTGTCTCAATCCTGGATGATACAGTAAAACACATTACCAAAGATCTTTAATCATTTGTGATTCAGTACATGTTCAGTGGTGGAAGAGACCCTCTGGAGTTGCTGCAGTGTGTCTGGGGCTGCTGTGTGTTATCCTACTGGCTGGGATCATAGGCCTGTCTGTCTACTGTAAGTTTAGTATGTTGTCACTGAGAATTAAGGAGCCTACTTAATTATACTTAATCATCAATGGTGTTTTAGTTACATGTTTGATGAACTTTTCCCTTTTACAGATGGAGTCATTGATCATCACAACTCAACAGAGAGAAACCAGCTGCTGGCCAGTTACAGCAATCTGACTGAAGAGAAAGACCAGCTACAGTCCAGTTACAACAACCTGACTAAAGAGGGAGACCAGCTACAGGCCAGTTGCAACAACCTGACTAAAGAGAGAGACCAGCTACAGGCCAGTTATAGCCTTCTGATTAAAGAGAGAGACCAGCTACAGACTGGGAGAGATTTTCTTAGTGGGAGGCTTACCAATCTCGGTGAGTAAACATACAATAGTACATTTTCATTAATCCCACACACTTTATTGTGTGCTGAATTTTTTTACTTAAGTATCCTGTGTGGTAAATGGAAAGAAATTCATGTTTTCATCTTGTAGAACAAACCTGTGTCAAAGGCTGGCAGAATTTTGAATCCAGTTGGTACTTCCTGTCTGATGATACTAAAACCTGGAAGGAGAGCAGAGAGGACTGTCTGGAGAGAGGAGCAGACCTGGTGATCGTAAACAGTGATAAGGAACAGGTGAGAGAGAGAGAGAGAGAGAGAGAGAGAGAGAGAGAGAGAGAGAGAGAGAGAGAGAGAGAGAGAGAGAGAGAGAGAGACAGAGAGACAGAGAGAGAGAGAATATTTATTTATCTTTTTCAACAACAGGAGTTTCTCTTCAACCTCAACAAGGGAGTCTGGATTGGTCTGACTGACTCTGTTATTGAGGGGAACTTGATATGGGTGGATGGCACCCCACTGACCACCCCAAGGTAATATACTACTGTTATAATAACACTGACCAACCCAAGGTAATATACTACTGCTATAATAACACTGACCACCCCAAGGTAATATATTACTGTTATAATAACACTGACCACCCCAAGGTAATATACTACTGCTCTAATAACACTGACCACCCCAAGGTAATATATTACTGTTATAATAACACTGACCAACCCAAGGTAATATACTACTGTTATAATAACACTGACCACCCCAAGGTAATATATTACTGTTATAATAACACTGACCAACCCAAGGTAAGAGACTACTGCTCTAATAACACTGACCAATCCAAGGTAATATATTACTGTTATAATAACACTGACCACCCCAAGGTAATATACTACTGTTATAATAACACTGACCAACCCAAGGTAATATACTACTGTTATAATAACACTGACCACCCCAAGGTAATATACTACTGCTCTAATAACACTGACCAACCCAAGTTAATATACTACTGTTATAATAACACTGACCAACCCAAGGTAATATACTACTGCTCTAATAACACTGACCACCCCAAGGTAATATACTACTGTTATAATAACACTGACCACCCCAAGGTAATATACTACTGTTATAATAACACTGACCAACCCAAGGTAATATACTACTGTTATAATAACACTGACCAACCCAAGGTAATATACTACTGCTCTAATAACACTGACCACCCCAAGGTAATATACTACTGTTATAATAACACTGACCACCCCAAGGTAATATACTACTGTTATAATAACACTGACCACCCCAAGGTAATATACTACTGTTATAATAACACTGACCAACCCAAGGTAATATACTACTGCTCTAATAACACTGACCACCCCAAGGTAATATATTACTGTTATAATAACACTGACCACCCCAAGGTAATATACTACTGCTCTAATAACACTGACCACCCCAAGGTAATATACTACTGTTATAATAACACTGACCACCCCAAGGTAATATACTACTGCTCTAATAACACTGACCACCCCAAGGTAATATACTACTGTTATAATAACACTGACCAACCCAAGGTAATATATTACTGTTATAATAACACTGACCAACCCAAGGTAATATACTACTGTTATAATAACACTGACCACCCCAAGGTAATATACTACTGTTATAATAACACTGACCAACCCAAGGTAATATACTACTGCTCTAATAACACTGACCACAGTGTAAGGAGTAGGACTGATTCTCTGTGTTGTTCATACTCTACGTTCTCCATACTCAACTGTAAGACCAACACTGAACACAGAGTGAGAGATGATAACTACTCTGATAATAAGGCTCCAATTTTCAGTTCATTCAACCTTTATCTATACAGGTTATTGTCATTGATGGCAGCAGTCAGCAAAGTTGAATTTAAACTGAAACATTTCTGTGCATTATTTAGGATTGTGATGTCCTAACCATGATATCGGACGTTGTGTGTTTAACCCTGTAGGTGCTGGTATTAACCATGATATCTGACTGTTGTTAACCCTGTAGGTACTGGTATTAACAATGATATCTGACTGTTTTAACCCTGTAGGTACTGATATTAACCATGATATCTGACTGTTTTTAACCCTGTAGGTACTGGTATTAACCATGCTATCTGACTGTTTTTAACGCTGTAGGTACTGGTATTAACCATGCTATCTGACGTTGTTAACCCTGTAGGTACTGGTATTAACCATGATATCTGACTGTTTTAACCCTGTAGGTACTGGTATTAACCATGATATCTGACTGTGTTTAACCCTGTAGGTACTGGTATTAACCATGATATCTGACTGTTTTAACTCTGTAGGTACTGGTATTAACCATGATATCTGACTGTTGTTAACCCTGTAGGTACTGCTATTAACCATGATATCTGACGACTGTTTTTAACCCTGTAGGTATTGGTCACCACATCAGCCTGATAATGGTGGTGGCAAACCAGAATATGGTGAGGAGGACTGTGTTCAGATACATAAAGAACAGAGTTCTCGAAAGTCATGGAATGACATATCATGTCGCAGCAAACTCAACTGGGTCTGTGAGAAAGTGCTTTAACATCACCATGACAACATACTGTAACACATACAGTAGCCTACAGCACACACAACTTTCTCCTTCATTCTCTCTCTCACACACACACCGTCACACACCCTCATTCACAAACACGCACGCACACCTGCATGCACGTACACACACACACACACACACACACACACACACACACACACACACAAACACACACACACACACACACACACACACACACACACACACACACACACACACACACACACACACACACACACACACACACACACACACACAAACACACACCTATTGTTGTATTTGTTTGTAGTATCATATTAATAAAAGTCCTACTTATTTCCTGTTTGTAACTTCCTGTGTACCAGTAGTTATGTTTCACACATCATCAGGTTCAACATGAATTCAGTACATTTGACTTTGTGCATTCACATAACTTCCAATTAAAATAAATCCTACAGATATTTACATGCTCCAATTGAGGCCTGGTGATGACATTCTCAACAGTACCAAACCACCATTACATACACTGTATAGGAAGGAGGTGACTGTATCACCAATCAATGAGTGTAATAGAGATATCAAAGAATGTTACTTAATAATATTTAACAGTCAGTCTATGTTGTCAATTTACATATAAGCACAATATCAAATGCTCATATTTGATTGTTGTTCCCCGAAATGGGTCCCAAAAGAGGGAAGTGTAGTGGATATTTTCAGTGGTTCAACTAGCTGTCACTCAAAAACTCCTCAACCAATCAGGTTCATTAAGAGAAAGGGCGGCAGGTAGCCTAGCGGTTAAGATCGTTGGGCCAGGAACCGAAAGGTTGGTGGTTAGAATTCCTGAGACGACTATTTGAAAAATCTGTTGATGTGCCCTTCAGCAAGGCACTTAGCCCTAATTGCTGCTGTAAGTCGCTCTGGATAAGAGCATCTTCTAAATGGCTAAACTGTAAATGTAGAGGAGAGCCCCGGGGGTTACTGTTATCATCTCATCCTCACTGGTTAAAACTACCCACCCTCAATATCCACTTGGAGCAGTTTGTAGTATCAAATCTATTGTCTGGACATTATAATGACCCATGTTTGTAGTCCTGGACCTCCTGAACATGTTGATGTATATTTGGGAGTAAACAGAGGGTCCAAATCAGCAGAAAGGTGAAAGGAAGGAGGAGTTCTGGAAACTCCCTGAATTATCTTGGGGCTGTTACATATGATATGTAATATATGTTACCAGCTAGTCTTTGTTCTCCACTTCCCCTCTATGATCTATATCTTCCTGGTATGATAGTGTCCTGTCCATCATCACAAATAGCAAGTCCCATTCCCTGGACAGGAGGACTGTGTTGAGATATACTCTGGACAAGATGACCATGTAGAGACATGGAATGATTTATATTGTTCTGCAGAAAATGGTTTAACAATAACCCCTGTAACAATCTCTCACACTCACACACACACACACGCGCACATGCACACAAGCACAGACACAGTATGCAAACTTGTTCTATTTTGTTGTATTAGCATAGCTACAACTACCCGTGTCATTTTGTTGATACTTCCCTAGAGTTAACACCTACAGTAGTCACACAGACAGAGACACACAGATGACTCAGAGACAGAGATATCACTAGAAGCAGAGACTTAACGTATAGAGGTCTTGCAATTGACGTACGACACCTCCTGGTGGCCATGTTGGAAGACCACCACATTAATTCTAGAAGCAGAGACCCTTTGTAAATCTTAAGGCAGCAGAGAAAATCCCTTTGTCCTCTTACTGTGGAGGAATGGAATGTATGTTGGGCCTATGGAGAACCTACCTCAGAACAGTAACATGCAATAAAGGGACTGTGGGACAATATGTTTTGTCAGACAAAATGGTGTTAATGACGATAGATGGAATATGAAAATCAATGTCGTTTTTGTTATGTTATTAAAAGTTAAACGATGACGTTATAACAAAAACAGTGTAACTTGAAGAGTTTCCACAATATGTACCTGAAGTTTGCACACTGTACGTTGTGTGGAAAATGTCCAGATCAAATAGAATGTTTCTGAAAAGATGAAATGTGACGTTAGTTGTCTAAATTGGATATGTGTAAAATCCAGACTTTGCCTCGTAACTAGTTACGCCCAGAGAACTTGCCAAAAAGACGGAAACACCTCTTTCTGACCCGAGGGTATAAAACATGTGAGTTAAGAATGAACATAACAGACTACGTGACCATGTGCTGCAGCCAATATTCTATTAGTTGTAACCCCACAACACAACACGAGGTTGAAGAAGACAAAGGAACCTTTTAACAAATCTGTGCTACGGATGAGTAGCTGTGTCTCTGAATTCAAGCAAGACCACCCGGTTACCACTCTCCAAGGAATCGTGTGTCGACACTCCTTTCATTCCTACGCTACACGGCTGACCATACTCAGAAGACTCCCTTTCAGAACAAGGGCGAGGAAACAGGCCACTATGAGAAAGGACCCTGACATCGTGTGGACAATCAGAGAGTTACACCCGGTAACCAAAGAAGTGCTGCCATCAGAGAAGGAGGAACTCGGTCCACAAGGAGATGCCAAATCGGAGACCTTTGACACGTAATTACATCATTATATTCTGACCCATGAGAGCGGCAGTTCGGGCGAGGTTAGGGCTAAACTAAGCATGGTTTACAAATGTACCTAGGTGTGCTTTTCACTTGTGCTCTCTCACTTTCTCACTCTTTTTAAATCCCCATTTTGTATAACATGTGTCATATTGTGTTGGCCAGCTAGGGACATGTTTCATTAAACTACGTTCTAATCAATAGACTGTGTGTTTGTGTATCTTATATTATCATTTTAGCTTGTTAGTAAATAAATATTCAACTAAATTGGTGAGGCACGGACTTATTTAGTGGGACTGGGGTTTGTGCAGATTCCCGGATTATGTGACGTTCAGGATGAGATTGTCGAGGAAATTAATTAATTAACAACGGTTGTAAAATCGATATTCTGATATTCTTTGAGTTAATTTTGGAAAAAGAAACTCAATAAAACCAAACTTTCCCATGGTGCCCCAGGTTGCTGAGTTAATAATTACCTGATTAATTTAATCACGTAATTATAAACAGTTAATCATTATCGATGAACAGCAGCCGTTACAATCAATACATAACAGATGTTAAAGGTCATCTATGCTGAACTAGATATGAACACAAAGGTCAAGTTTGACAGAGGTGAGATGGAGGAGAGGATTGTGGATATCTACATCAATGCAGACAACCTGAGAGATGGTGAGACCAGCACCAAGAGAGAAGAGACAGCAGACACTGCTCCTAATAATGGACCAGGAGACCAGCAATCAGGTAACACACACTCAACACTATTAGAGTAGAAGGTTCAAGGTCCCTCCCCTAGGATTGTATTCTCCAATGATTTTTAAAAAGAGGGGAGGAGAGAGGATGAGAGGAGGAATTGAGAAAGGATGAATTGAGAAAGAGCTCATAGACAAGTCTTTACTACCTATATTTCACCTCTATGGTGAGTTCATCTCTCACTTTAACCACTAGCTGGAATCATCACCTAACCATTCAGGACCTTATCCAACATATATATATATGTCATTTACAATGACAGCATCCCAGAGAAGAGTGGGTTAATTGTTGAGGATATGGCAGACATACGCCCCCTTTGGAGAGATTGGGTACCCCTAGTAAACTGGAAAAAAAATCTTTCAAAAATTGTTAATATATGCAAATAAAAATTATTATTGGATAGAAAACACTCTAAAGATTCTAAAACCGTTGGAATTATGTCTGTAAGTATAGCAGAACTCACAGGGCAGGCATTCTTCCAAACTAGTTTCTGTGGCCATGAAAGTTGGAGCAACTTTGACGTCATGCCCCCACCCTTCCCAACCAGCTATGATTCTGGGGACACTTTCTATCTCTTCCGCTAGATGTCCTCTTTCATTAGAGCTTCAAACCGTTCAAATCGCGCGAGAATTGACCCTATGGGAGTGAAATTAGTGCGTGCCACGAGAGAATAGGCTGTGCGTATGGGCGCGAATTGGTCACAGTCATTCCTTTGTTTCCAGCACTGAAGAGAAGGGCAGACGATGGGCGATTGAATTGAAGTTTGTTTTGCACGTCTAAAACATCATAAAGCTTGCTTCTGCACTTAGTTTGACCTGTTTAGTCGACATATAATGTGTAATTTTGAAGTTTTGATGCGCAACTTATCCGGACCAGAGGACGTTTTGGGTGCATTTCAGCTGATGTTATTAGCAGTAGCTAATACAAAGACGCAAGACTTGAAACCAAACGATGTATTGGGTAAGTATGAAGCCTTCCAGAACATTCTGAACGAAGACCATCGAAGGTAAGGGAATATTTATGCTTAAATCTGTGTTTCTGTTGACTCCAACATTACGTGGAAATGTAGCTTGGAACTGAGCGCTGTCTCACAATATGGAATAGTGTGCGATTTCTGTAACGTTAAAAATAAATCTAACACAGCGGTTGCATAAAGAAGCAGTGTATCTTTCTAACTATATGTAGAACATGTATATTTAGTCAAAGTTTATGATGTCTATTTTACGTTATCTTGCCGCGCTACATAGATTTCCTGCGGGCGTTTTTGAGTAATTTCTGAAGGTGAACTCACTGTAAATGGACATTTATGGATATAAATGGCATATTATTGAAAAAAAAAAATATGTACTGTGTAATATGTCATATTACTGTCATCTGATGAAGATTTTCAAAAGGTTAGTGAGCGATTTATTTTTTAATCCTGCGTTTGTTGATTGCATGTTTTGGCTATTGAAATGAGCTGTGTCTGGTGGTGGTTTTACATATATATGTGCTATGTTTTCGCCGTAAAACATTTTAGAAATCTGACTTGCTGGCTAAATGAACAAGATGTTTATCTTTCATTTGAGCTATTGGACTTGTTAATGTGTGGAGGTTAAATATTTTTAAGAATATTTTTGCGTTCCATGCGCCACCGTTCCAGCTGCACGTGGGAGGGTTGATTCCCAATTGGGAACCAGTATCGTAGACAGGTTAACTTCCTTATTCAGGGGCAGAACGACAGATCAGGGATTTGATCCAGCTACTTTTAAGGTTACTGGCCTAACGCTCTAACCACTAGGCTACCTGCCATCCCATTTATATTTATCTTCCCTTTTGTACTTTAACTGTTTGCACATCGGTATAACACTCTACATAGCCATAATATGACATTTGAAATGTCTATATTCCTCTGAAACTTTTGTTAGTATAGTGTTTATTTTTTATTCATTATTTCACTTTTGTTTGTTATCTATTTGACTTGCTTTGGCAATATGTTTCCCATGCCAATAAAGCCCTTTGAGAGAGAGAGAGAGTGAGAGAGGGAGAACGGGAGAGAGGGAGAGAGAGGGCATTATCACAGTAGGTTATTGTTACACCCCTTTCTCACAGATCCAGAAATGTTATTTGTGACAATTGTCATCATTCCATGTCTGTACGGGGTAATCTTGTCTATAGTATATCTCAACTACTCTACTCTTTTGAGTCTCTATCTCTTTATTTATTTTCTGTTGCATCCACCAGCCAAACTATACACCATCTCTCTCTCATCTATTCCTCTCAGCTGTTTATGATCACCATGGAGCTGTTGCTTCAGGTAAGATTTTACACACACACACACACACACACACACACACACACACACACACACACACACACACACACACACACACACACACACACACACACACACACAAACACACTTAACTAGGCAAACACTAAAATCATATAATTGTGTGACCTGTAGTTTGAAACACACAAAAAAGACCGTCGACCATGTCCATAGAGGTCTAGGATCAACTTCCCCTCCCCCAATCCTAACCTTAATCATTTAGTGGAGGAAAAACTGACCCAAGATCAGCATCGAGGGCAAACATCACCCGACTCCATATTTTATTTTATCCTGTTACACAAAGGAGACAGACCAGTTAGAGGCCTGTTACAACACCACTGGCCTGACACAAGACAGAGACCAGCCAGTTCAATTTGCACTAGCACTAGACAGCTGATTCTAATCATCAAAGCTTGATGATGAGTTGGTTATTTGAATCAGCTGTGTAGTGTAGGGTAAAACCCAAAATGTTCACTAAGGGGGGCCCCAGGACCGAGTTTAGGAAACTCTGCTTTAAGGCAACATGGCTATAGTCAATAAACATTGTTGAAAATGTGTGAGTCCATCTATACCAAGTCGGATATGACCATTAAGGTTTGACAGAGGTGAGATGGAAGAGAGGATTGTGGATATCTACATCAGTGCAGAGACCCTGAGAGACGGTGAGACCAGCACCTCAACACATCTGCAGAATGACCAGCTACATAACAGTTACAACACCCTTACTGAGGAACGAGACCAACTACAGACCAGTTACAACAACCTAACTGAAGAGAGAGACCAGCTACATAACAGTTACAACACCCTTACTGAGGAACGAGACCAACTACAGACCAATTACAACAACCTAACTGAAGAGAGAGGCCAGCTACATAACAGTTACAACACACTTACTGAGGAACGAGACCAACTACAGACCAGTTACAACAACCTAACTGAAGAGAGAGACCAGCTACATGACAGTTACAACACCCTTACTGAGGAACGAGACCAACTACAGACCAGTTACAACAATTTAACTGAAAAGAGAGACAAGCTACAAACCAGTTAGGCCTCATGTATCAATACTACCTCTACTTAACCCATCAGAGTCTAAGCTCTATTTCATCCATAGTTTTCCACCATTTCAGTCCCCTTCAGGGACTGAAATGGCCTGCAGAACCGAAGGAACCTTTACAGTCCAAGCCAACAACGATCGCAGATTCACTTCTTCCTTCTCTGCCAACATCTCCATGGTAACTGGGGGCGGTGAGCCTCATGGCGCCCGCTAGCACCCCGTCAGGAACGGATGTAACCCTGTCCGTTGTCAGCAAAGTAAGGGTCTTGTTTCAAAACTCTAAAATGGCCTCCTTTTCTCATATCCTCTCTCCCTCACAGCCACTGATTGAAAAATAATTGGTTGCTGTAAGCTACCAGTTGTTATCAGCTATGTCAGTTATCTGACTAAGCTCTCTTGCACTATCTATACCCTCTCCCTCTTCCTCCCCTTCTTAACTTCCTTCCTCCCTCCAGGTGACAGATTTTACCACTCTCCAGTGCGGGCTACCAGGCGTCTCCTCCAAAGGGCCAGGATTCTGGTCTAGAAGCACGGTTTTGAATGCTCCAACAGTTTGGTTTCGGTACTGCAGTTTATCAGATACTCGACCCAGAAATAGATTTTCCGTACACAGCCACATAGGGAAGTCAGATTAGAAAATTCCTAATAAGACACTTTAGTCAGAACCTTTGTGCACAAAACAATATTGTAATCTCAAATAGTTGTCGCTGAGGCCGTTTTTTAAACTTTTTATAGTCACTCAATGACTGCCATGTTTTTGGATGACGTAATGATCTCGTTGCTGCTCAAATCAAATCAAATTGTATTGGTCACATACACATATTCACCAGATGTCAAATGCTGTGTAGTGTGCCCCCGATAAATGCGTTGGGCAGACCGTACCACCCTCTGGAGAGCCTCGCGCTGCTCCCTGTACCCACTGAGTGCTAGTGAGCATGTGATGTTGGGCAGACCGTACAGCCCTCTGGAGAGCCTCGCTCTGCTCCCTGTACCCACTGAGTGCTAGTGAGCATGTGATGTTGGGAAGACCGTACAGCCCTCTGGAGAGCCTCGCTCTGCTCCCTGTACCCACTGAGTGCTAGTGAGCATGTGATGTTGGGCAGACCGTACAGCCCTCTGGAGAGCCTCGCTCTGCTCCCTGTACCCACTGAGTGCTAGTGAGCATGTGATGTTGGGAAGACCGTACAGCCCTCTGGAGAGCCTCGCTCTGCTCCCTGTACCCACTGAGCGCTAGTGAGCATGTGATGTTGGGCTGTGTAAACCGAATGCAACCCGAATACAGACGTCCATGAATCTGCGTATGTGAACGTGAATACCTTGAAAACGACAACATCTTGGACACAGTCTCCAGTTCTTATTATACCTCAATGGTCTCCCCTGACTGCCCGTTAACATGCAGCTCCTAAAACTGTTGTTATTATACCTCAGTGGTCTCCTCTGACTGTCTGTTAGCATGCAGCTCCTCAAACTGTTGTTATTATACCTCAGTGGTCTCCTCTGACTGTCTGTTAACATGCAGCTCCTAAAACTGGCAGCTCTCTGCCTACCTCCCCGACTGTGTCAGTGGGACAAGAATCATCTGCATCAGCCTATACCAGGGCAATAGGACCCTCAACACTTCTAGGGCAGTAGGCCCCAGGTCCAAGAATGCGACCAGGTTGGACTACAGCTTCACCTGCTGTTCAAAGAAGGTAGAGCTGTTGGTAGTGGACAGGTCAGGCAACGTGGGTGTGTGTCTGGGCTCAGTGAAGGACTCTGTGGGGGTGGTTGTGAGCTCTACAGTCCAAGGCCTTGGTTTCTCAAAAGCATTTTTTGTCTAAGTCCATCGTTTCAACAATAGGATCCTATTGTTCTCAGATGAATTTACCCTTAATATTATTTTGGGTAACCGGGACCAGGTCACTGTCACCAACACAACAGCTGTACCTGTAGTTAGTACTACATCCACCCAGGTCTCTGTTACCAACACTACAGCTGTACCTGTAGTTAGTACTACATCCACCCAGGTCTCTGTCACCAACACTACAGCTGTATCTGTAGTTAGTACTACATCCACCCAGGTCTCTGTTCCCAACACTACAGCTGTACCTGTAGTTAGTACTACATCCACCCAGGTCTCTGTTCCCAACACTACAGCTGTACCTGTAGTTAGTACTACATCCACCCAGGTCTCTGTCACCAACACTACAGCTGTACCTGTAGTTAGTACTACATTCACCCAGGTCTCTGTCACCAACACTACAGCTGTACCTGTAGTTAGTACTACATCAACCCAGGTCTCTGTCACCAACACTACAGCTGTACCTGTAGTTAGTACTACATCCACCCAGGTCTCTGTCACCAACACTACTGCTGCACCTGTAGTTAGTACTACATCCACCCAGGTCTCTGTCACCAACAATACAGGTGTACCTGTAGTTAGTACTACATCCACCCAGGTCTCTGTCACCAACACTACAGCTGTACCTGTAGTTAGTACTACATCCACCCAGGTCTCTGTCACCAACACTACAGCTGTACCTGTAGTTAGTACTACATCCACCCAGGTCTCTGTCACCAACACTACAGCTGTACCTGTAGTTAGTACTACATCCACCCAGGTCTCTGTCACCAACACTACAGCTGTACCTGTAGTTAGTACTACATCCACCCAGGTCTCTGTCACCAACACTACAGCTGTACCTGTAGTTAGTACTACATCCACCCAGGTCTCTGTCACCAACACTACAGCTGTACCTGTAGTTAGTACTACATCCAGCCAGGTCTCTGTCACCAACACTACAGCTGTACCTGTAGTTAGTACTACATCCACCCAGGTCTCTGTCACCAACAATACAGGTGTACCTGTAGTTAGTACTACGTCCACCAGAGGGCCACCTTTGACTCTGTCCCTGTATCTAATGATTTGTGTGATGCTTTCTCTCCTCCTGTGGAACAGAGTAGAGCTATAGAGTTGTATAATAGTTCATGTAGGTATGTATGTATGTAATATGATATAGAGTCATATCATGTATCATATTACCAAGGCTGGTGGGAGTCATATCATGTATTATATTACCAAGGCTGGTGGGAGTCATATCATGTATTATATTATCTAACTAAGGCTGGTGGGAGTCATATCATGTATTATATTACCAAGGCTGGTGGGAGTCATATCATGTATTATATTATCTAACTAAGGCTGGTGGGAGTCATATCATGTATTATATTATCTAACTAAGGCTGGTGGAGTCATATCATGTATTATATTACCAAGGCTGGTGGGAGTCATACCATGTATTATATTATCACACTAAGGCTGGTGGGAGTCGTATAATGTATTATATTATCTAACTAAGGCTGGTGGGAGTCATATCATGTATTATATTATCACACTAAGGCTGGTGGGAGTCATACCATGTATTATATTATCACACTAAGGCTGGTGGGAGTCGTATAATGTATTATATTATCTAACTTAGGCTGGTGGGAGTCATATCATGTAGTATATTATCAAACTAAGGCTGGTGGGAGTCACGTGGTGGCCAGTGTTTCTAATCCACTGTGGTTGACTGATAAAGAGTTTCACTATCATACAGTATGTCAAGGTATGTTTATAATCGTTAAGGACTGGAGAGTCTTTCAGAAGAAAAATAAACTGAGTGGAGCTAAACAGACAAATTCCTAGAGGAAACCCTGGTTCAGTCTGCTTTCCACCAGACCCTGGGAGATTAATAAACCTTTCAACAGGACAATAACCTAAAACAGAAGACCAAATATACACTGGAGTTGCTTTCCAAGAAGACAGTCAATGTTCCTGAGTGGCCAAGTTACAGTTTTGACTTAAATCTACTTGAAAATCTATGGCAAGACCTGAAAATGGTTGTCTAGCAATGATCAACAACCAATTTGACAAACTTCAAGAATTTTGAAAAGAATAAAGGTCACGTTGCACAATCCAGGTGTGGAAAGCTCCTAGAGATTTACCAGGAAATACTCACAGCTGTTATCGCTGCCAAATGTGCTTCTACAAAGTATTGACTTAGGGATGTGAATACTTATGTAAAATCTTATTTTTATTTCATTTTCAATACATTTGCAAACATTTCTAAAAATATGGGGTATTTTGTATAAATATAAAAATATATTTACTGCATTTTAAATTTAGTCTGTAACACAACAACATTTCTGCTGTAGTCCAACCTGGTCCCACTTTCTGAAGGCACTGTATGTTAAACATGAATGCTCTAATTGTAAGTCTGCTAAATGACTAAAATGGAAATGTAATAGTAAATAATGTATTGTGTAACTTTGGAGTCATTTTTATTGTAAATACGAATATAATTCCATGATTAAAGATAATCATGAATGAATTGTGAATAATGATGAGTGAGAAGGTTACAGAGGTATAAATATCATACCCCCCCCCCCCCCAAAAAAAATGCTAACCTCCACTATTATTGGTAATGGTGAGAGGCTAGCATGTCTTGGGGGTATGATATAAAATGCTAACCTCCTCTATTATTGGTAATGGTGAGAGGTTAGCATGTCTTGGGGGTATGATATAAAATGCTAACCTCCACTATTATTGGTAATGGTGAGAGGTTAGCATGTCTTGGGGGTATGATATAAAATGCTAACCTCCAGTATTATTGGTAATGGTGAGAGGTTAGCATGTCTTGGGGGTATGATATAAAATGCTAACCTCCACTATTATTGGTAATGGTGAGAGGTTAGCATGTCTTGGGGGTATGATATAAAATGCTAACCTCCACTATTATTGGTAATGGTGAGAGGTTAGCATGTCTTGGGGGTATGATATAAAATGACAACCTCCACTATTATTGGTAATGGTGAGAGGCTAGCATGTCTTGGGGGTATGATATAAAATGCTAACCTCCACTATTATTGGTAATGGTGAGAGGTTAGCATGTCTTGGGGGTATGATATAAAATGCTAACCTCCACTATTATTGGTAATGGTGAGAGGTTAGCATGTCTTGGGGGTATGATATAAAATGACAACCTCCACTATTATTGGTAATGGTGAGAGGCTAGCATGTCTTGGGGGTATGATATAAAATGACAACCTCCACTATTATTGGTAATGGTGAGAGGCTAGCATGTCTTGTGGGTATGATATAAAATGCTAACCTCCACTATTAATGGTAATGGTGAGAGGTTAGCATGTCTTGGGGGTATGATAATAAATGCTAACCTCCCCTATTAATGGTAATGGTGAGAGGTTAGCATGTCTTGGGGGTATGATCCTCTGTAACTTTCTCACTCAACATTATTTACCATTCATTAAATTAAAGGTGACATTCTGTACAGTCACCCCATATGAAACATTTGATCTCCAATCCAAAACGCTGGCGTATAGAGCCAAATGAAAAGTTGTAGCTTCACTGTACAAATAAATACGTAAGGGAGTGTACGTGAGAGATAAGAAAATACAGTATGTCACGTCACACAGCCTTTAATAGTGACAGGTCACAATGGTACAGTAAAGGTGTGGCGTCATTGTAAACATCGTTGATATTAAGCATCTCAATCACATCACGATAAAGGGAAGGAGTTCCCATAGGTTGTTTGGTGACCCGTTACTCTACTCACAGAACCAAGGTCACATCCGTAGCCCAGCATTTTCATGTCTGTATTTATTCAAATACAACTGGAGAGTAACTTCAAATGATACTCATAGCATCTCTGAATCTTTATGTGACAGTCCTCCTCCAGACCTGATTGGGTGTTAGAAGGCTCCATTACAGCTGCTTCCCTTAGTCACGTTTCCTGTTAGGACCGGCCTGAATCCCAGACCATAAATCTTCCTGAGTTAAAGAGTTACAACGGTCAACAGAATCATCTTAAATGGGATTTTCTTACATTTGCTTGTCTTTATTAATATTGCAGGTCTTCCGGTGTGACCATGCTGAATAAGAGGTTAGACACCACAGTGTATTTCACAACAGGAGGATTTCAAACCAAACCAAATAGAAGGGATGTTATATCCTCTAAATAATCACACTCTCTATCCACCACATCTACATGTGTACTACATTTACTGTGTATACTTTATACGTTTATACATTAGGTGAAGTAGTCAAATCAAGGGCAGGTATTTATGACATAAGCTACTGAAAGAATGTTCATGCTAGTGTTGAAGAGCAGCATGATTGAAGTTGGGCCAAATGCTGCACCTGTTGAGACAGGTCTGAGGGTGTTGGGGCTGGGTCTTGTTCTGCCCATGTTGAGGCTGGGCCTGGTTCTTCCCATGTTGAGGCTGGGCTGGGTGTGTTGATGTTGGGCCCAGTGCTGCCCCTGATGTGGCTGGGCTGATGTTGATGTTGGGCCAAGTGCTACCCATTTTGAGGCAGGTGTGTGAGGGTTGAGGCTGGGCTGGGGGTTATGAGACAGGGCCTGGTACTATCCCTGTTGAGGCTGGGCTGGGGGTTTTGAGGCTGGTCCAGGTGCTGCCCCTGTTTAGGCTGGGGCTGATGCTGGTGGCCCTGTTAGGCCCTGTGTGCTGGGGCCTCCCGCTCTATTGCCCTGTAGGGTGAAAGGAACCGTACACATAAATAGCAACACAAGAATATAGATGGCGAGAGTAAACAGTACCTGAACATATAGAAGAGCATGTAGGCACTCCGGGCTCTGGTCCTCAGCACAGTGGCTTCATTGGACATTGACACCTGGCTGTCGTTACAGCAGAACCAGTTTCCACTGGCATGCAATATGTCACTAATGTAGTGCCCTGTGGAACAAGGAAGACAGACTAGAGGTCAAGGGTCAGGCTATTGTGGGTAATAGAGTGTTTTGTAACAGTTAAACAGTTCATTTTGGAGGTATTTTATCTGTTACATGTGTCAAGATTTGAAATCAGAGATAAACAAATACACATGACATTAAATTAGGCATGCCTCTCCATTCTTTTCAATTAAATTGAGCAAACTCTAAACATATTGCAATGCTTGTTGGGATGACACTTCACTCTGAAGCCTGCAGCCTTGCTAGCTTGGCCGAAATGGCTGTTGGAGGGTCTAATTATCCCCTAAAACAGGGTTCCACAAATGGCAGCCCGCGGGACAAATTTGGCCCAAGGGTGATTTTATTTGGCCCCTATGTTTTCTGTCCAATTAAAACGTAATTGTTAAAAGACTGTAAAAACACCAGCAAATCAGCTCCAAGTGATTTTCATTTTGGAAATCTGTTTCAAAGTATTCCCACGCACAATAAAGAGATATTTGTGGTTGTACACAAATGTAAGCAAGGTTTGAAATTAGTCAAATATTATATCTGTTTGGCCTTCCTACGGTATATTTGCAGTCTACAAATTATTTGTAATTTTGTTCCACACCCCTTCCCATCTGGCTAAAAAATGGACCCGAGGCTGAATCTAGTTGATGATCCCTGGCCTTCACCCTCGATAATTTTCACTCCCTCAGCTTTGGGATGCTTGTGTATACGGCAGAGGCACACGTGAACATGCAACTTGAGATCCAAGGAGAAGGGAGTGATTTGGAATTCAGCTGATGTCATATGTATTGTGCATCTGCATGTGTGTGTTTGATGGTATTTACTTACCGGAGTTTGCGGAGCCTCCCAAATGAGAGACTACGCCAGTCAGCTGGTAGTAACCATTCACTGACTGTACTGGCTTCTGCTTCTGTAAGAAAACACATGTGATCATAGGATTCTCATTTCCTCTACAGTCCACCACACTGTCTACAGTCTACTACAGTACTAGTCTACTACAGGTCTACTACATCGTGTACTCTTCATAACTATCTCAGTGTCCTGTCATAACTTATTTTTCACTGGTTTCACTCTCTCTCTATCTCTCTCTCTCTTCTCACCACTGAGGCTGTCAGCAGCACTTTCCCTGGTTCCTGCTCATTTGAACCTGAGGGGTCAAATATACATATAAGGAGCTGTGAAAACGTGGTCACTTGTCTGATTTGCTCTGGACTAAAACAGCTCCCATACATCACTAAAGATGTCTGAGAAACATTTTATATGGCAGCTTCCAGATTCTCTGTCAGCAGGACCGTTTTGGGAGTGGGTGGTTTGTGTGGTGTTGGAGCAAGAATAGTGTTATGGTGCCATGACCTACCTGAACAGCAGAGGGCGCTGTCTTTGGCCTCTCCAGGTGGTCTGGAGACTTGGCTGGCGAGGGTCTGGGGGATGGACCCCTGGATGCTGGGGGCCTGGTTGGTGAGGGCCTGTGGGCTGGCACTGTGCAGGTGTGGCATCATGTCCCCACAGAGGGTGGAGAGCCTCAGCTCCGAAGGAAACAAAAGAGGAGCCTCCAGCTTCTCCAACCCCCCAGGTCCTCCAAACCTCTTCAGATGCAGAACCAGCACACTGCCCAGAAACAGAGAGGAAGAGAGATGAACAGACAGATAATGTAACCAGTCAACAAAATAACAGATGAGTGAAAATTGTTTGGTGGTGCTCCTACAACCTGCTCAGGAAGGTAACTACTCCTAAAGGCTCAGGACATTAAACACTGCTAGTACTATGAGAGGTTATAAAGGGACAACTCACAGAGGCAGTGTGTGGAACTGCTCCACCTTTGAGGCGTGGAGGCCTTTACAGCCCTCACATGTGAATTCAACCTGTTCACTCTGGTTAGAAACAAAAGCATTACATAATGAATGATACCACTACAATAATAAGATAGCGTATTCTGAGGCAGTGGGCAGCTTGCCCTGGGTGTTAGTCTCTACATGCAGGGCTGAGCCCTAAGTGCTGACTTTGAAAGTGAGTGCTAGGCTGTTCAGCAAGGTGCGCTCAGGGCTGATGTCCAATGAGAGGTGGTTGTAGTCCTCTCTGGTGGACGACTCGCGCCCACAGCTTCAGAAGCAGGACAAAGAGAAGAAAAATGCATCAAGTCTGTTTCTGTTTCAGGTCTCTACAATGTTTCTGTTATGCCATGTGTTTTGTAATATTAATATATACTGTATATATATATATATATATATAGAAAGATCCTGTTCTCAGAAGATACATTACAACCAATGGGATCTCTTACCTGGTACATGTGCGCACCGACACAAGCTGGAACTCCAGCTGGGAAACAGGGCAGGTATAGTTCATCCCGAGTGTCTTCAGAATCATGCCCTCCTCCTTCAGCTGGCACAGCATATTGACAAGTAACTCGTGTGCGTCCTATGATGAGGAAGAGAAAGAAACACACCAAGATAAAAGCAAATTAAAAAGAGAAAATGAACCCTTGCAAGAAGAGCACTCGTAGTGCTGAGAGTAGTGCCTCAGTTACCTGTTGCGTGTCCCCCAGATACTTCAAATCGTATCCCGACAAGGAGTACTTGACCTTCCACATGAGGTCTGCTTTTGAGGCCTGGTTTGCCACACTGTCAGGTAAACCCGAACGGTGCACATCAGACAGACACCTGTAGGGGAGACAGAGAGTAAGTTAGCAGCTGACTGGATGGTGTCAACCTACTGGCTTACGCCTGAAGAGGCAGATGAGTATATACAAATATGTTGTATCTAGTGGCACCCCATCATTAGACATTTTTCATTCGATTCGATGCAATTTCATCTTTGAGGACAGACAATGAAGCCAAACAACAAAAATGTGTTGTTTATTCTCCTAAGATATTTGGTTTGGATACTGCTCTAAATTCCAGAGCATTTTAAAAATCTACCAAATTTCCCACGGTAAGGTGGAATGTTCAGTCAATGAGCATTATGGGTCATGTAGTCATTCTACACTTTCCAAATTGGCCTACAAAATGCCAACATCATAATCAGTGTGTCATTGTTGTTCCTCTTGGTTATGAAGATTCCAAAAACAAAAAGAAACTGGAAAATAAATCATAAATACAATACACAGCAAAATATGAAGTGGTTAAGGTTAGGAAAAGGGTTAGGATTAGTGAAAGTGCTCTCCTAACCTGCTACGACAATCCCTTTCTGTAGAAGTGGCGTGAAAAGAGTGTCCCTTCTTTAATTTATGACCACAATTAATGGGTGTGTGGGGTGAGTGTCTGCTTTTGAGCCTTCCCTTACCTGAGCAGATTGGAGAAGGGGGAGGAGCTCCAAAGTTGTTCCTGGTGCAGGATTTCCTTTGAGAAGGAAGGCAGGACCAGGAGGCACTGCAGGGTGGCGTTAAGGAAGCAAGTGTTGCCAATGTTAGGCAACCTGTGAAGAAGAAGCAGCCATCAGTACACACATAGAGATTAATCATAACCTTCACATCTCTATAAAGTGATGATAATGGCAGGGGATAAGGGATACATTATATTTAACACAAAGAAGTGGATGTCCTTTAGACCAAGATTGACATAATTCATGGGTTTATAAATATCTAATAAAACGGACATGCTCGATAGTAAGCCTTATCCCAATAGTATATCAGACACTGATCTCTAAACAATAAAGAACGTATATTCAATGCATTTGCAGTGTGTTGTGGTTTACCCAAGAAGTTCCATGTTGACCAGTTCCCCCCGTTCTCCTCTGGCCCCCTGGGTCTCTTCTGACCCTCTGGTGGCTGAGCTGGCCCTGGGAAGAGTCATGCTTCTGGTGGCTGAGCTGGCCCTGGGAAGAGTCATGCTTCTGGTGGCTGAGACTGGTCTCTGGGGCATTGGACTAGAGTGTTCCTGAAGAGACAGAGGTCTGGAGGAAGGAGAGAAACAGGTCTAACGCCTCCAACACAGAGATATTATCACTCTACACAGTCTCTCTATTAAATACTGTACTGTACTATAAACACAGCTTAGTACAGCTGTCCATATAAATGCAGTGTACCAAGTAGACCAGGCCAATAGGTTAGTACTCTCTTTATCCACTAGATGTAGACAGAAGAGGCTAAAAGTTTCAGGAAAATAACTTTCTGGGACTGTGTTTATCAAGTGTCTCAGAGTAGGAGTCTGATCTAGGACCAGTTTTGCATTTTAGATCATGGATCAATGAATCAGATTATTATGGACAGAGAGGACCTGATCCTAGATTAGCACTCATACTGTTGATTAACACTGGCCCTGGTCTGGTAGCACTAAACCCAACTCTCCAAAGAGACTCTAGGATGGCACTGTACTTTATGTTTGGATTACCTGACTGTTGTGCCCTCCTGACTGGTGTCTCCATGACGGTCCAGAGGGTTGGTAGGAGAGGGAGAACTAGGGTGGGACACCACTGGAGAGGAATTCACTGGGGAAGGGTTTTTGGCAGGTGACCGGGGTACAAAGAGTTGTTTAGCAGGAGAGCAAGGCTGAGAGGAACATTTAACAGGAGAGGGAGGTGGATGGAGGGAGGAGAGTTGGTCAGAGGGTGAGGGGTCAGAGATAGCGGAGCCATTCCGTTCAGAACGGTCAGATGGAATTGGAGAGGGGGATGAAGTGCCCCTCTCCTTCTTCTTTCTTGTCTTCTGCTCCACATCAACTGAATTTGCTTTCTGACGTTTTTTCTGTTGACAAGAAAATGTGATAGTGCTAAATACTTTCCCCCCAGATCCCCAGCCAATGGAAGAGGGGGTCATAAGAGTAGGAAGAGGTTGGCCTAAATGGAGAATCATAGGGATCTATCCTAAACCTCAAATAACACAGTATAGACAGGTTACATTGAGTGACATTTGCAATAGCAGAACTTCATGTACATTTCATGTACACTTTTTACGTATTCGTCAATCAGAATGTAATTTTACTTTTATTCTTCCCACTAGGTTTAAGAGAAACATACTACTCCAGAATTATAGTAGTTGTTCATTGATTAAATGACCTGATTTCATACCTTTTTGCACCAGCAGAAACAAGCCATGTCGATAACCAATGAAGACTGATACATTTCCACATTAACCCATTGTTCAAATTGGCTTTAAGACCATTGTGATGTCATCGGTCATGTATGACACCACCACCTGGCAACCCAATCTATAACATTTTAAAATATATTGTTCAATGAACAAATCTGTTTTATTGAAGAGCAAAGTTATGCAGTATACATACAATATTGTAGATAATATGCTCCATTGTATTCTTGTTTCTTTTAACATTCATTTTTTGTATGTTGTTTCATTAAACGTAGGACCACAATTAAGGCATTTTAAGTGCCTTCATCTTCATAGTTTTTTGATAGCGTCCATGTTGTTTTTGGTTTGGTTATTGGTTTATTTAAATGCTAAATGCTTTTTCTCTTATTCACCAGCAGATGGACAAAGGGTTGGTTTAAAAGAATGTGAACAGGTGGTAGAGATTTAGCCTAAACCTCAAACAACAATACAGATTGGTTAGGGACAGTTTTCCGTATTCAATCTTGCCCTGAGGGCAGCTCTGTCTCAAGGACATAATGAATGTGATTGGTTCAATTATAGCTCAATGGTCAGTGGGCAGAGCTTACAGTGCCCAGTGCGTGTTAAATACACTTGCTAGGTGATAAGTTGGTGTTGAATGGAAGGCGTAACACAAGGTTGCTGGCATGAATTTTGTTTTCTAACCTCACTCCAACCCCTACCCCAATTCTTCTTACCTAAACTTAACCCAACCCTAGCTAGAGTCCCAGGTCTGTTTCGTGCTGTCTTGCCAACTCCTACTAGCTAGAGTCCCAGGTCTGTTTAGTGCTGTCTTGTCAACTCCTACTAGCTAGAGTCCCAGGTCTGTTTAGTGCTGTCTTGCCAACTCCTACTAGCTAGAGTCCCAGGTCTGTTTAGTGCTGTCTTGCCAACTCCTACTAGCTAGAGTCCCAGGTCTGTTTAGTGCTGTCTTGTCAACTCCTCCAGTGGTTCTTTCTTAAAAAGTTACATCATACTACAGCACAACTTGCGGGCTGCCGCAGAATTCTATGTCACATTATTTATTATTTAAGTGTTAGACATTGTTGCCATTAAAGCTCGTTAGAGCTAGTTTGACCACCAGAGAGCATCTTTGAGAAACATTTGACCGTTTTTAATATGAAACTAATCGTTGGATAACAGATCTGCTCTCGGGAACTCATTTACACACGTTACTGTGTGTGTTTCGATTCTCTCTCTCTCGCACAAACACACACATACACGCTCACCCTCTATAACCACTCTTTATATTTACAGTGGTGATGGACAGCTGGAGGCATTTCGTTGTGAATTCTGAAAACAAGCCAACCTAACTCAGAAATACATTTCACTGGTTGCCATGGTGAATAACCCAATAATAATTGGTTGGACACATGAAAGGAAACAAAGAGTTTACCGGAAACTCAAAATGAAAATACTTGCAGATCAATTCAGATCAACAAATTACAATAGTAGATCTAATTACATTTAGAGGATTCTAAATTAATATATAATGGGCTTTTATACAATGATAATGCAGGGATAATAATACATTCATATATTTGTAGGGGTTGGGCAAATCTGGTTTTATAGTACTTAAGCACTGAATACATTGAAGTTTTCCCATTTTGGCCTTTAGGCTACACTTTACAATAGGACTCATCTCTGACTGCCTGCAACATCTACAGTGGTACAATATAAATATATTTTTGAATTACTTTTTAAAAATGTACATGTTTATTAAGTTGTCTTGCTTTGCTCAGAGCAGGACAAAACAGTGCTGAAATAGTTGACCATACGCAGGTAGGCTTTTGCTTCAAATCCTATTGTAACAATTGGATGACATTGGGAGTTTCAGTAAGCAACAATTTGTTGCCTTCATTAGCCTACTTTATTCTTAAAATAACTCCAGCACATAAAAGAGAAAGGAGCCTTAATTAATAAAACAATAAAGTGATTTAATTCACAAATGCATTTGACTGTACTTAATATTGGCCATCAACCAGAAACACACCGTGGTAGAAACATGTTATTGATTATTCTTTTATTTTTTACTATTTCAAAATGTACACGTTTAATAAGCTACTGTGCAGTCTGACAAATAAACATAGCCCACAGTACATAGTAAACATGGCCCACAGTACATAGTAAACATAGCCCACAGTACATAGTAAACATAGCCCACAGTACATAGTAAACATAGCCCACAGTACATAGTAAACATAGCCCACAGTACATAGTAAACATAGCCCACAGTACATAGTAAACATAGCCCACAGTACATAGTAAACATAGCCCACAGTACATAGTAAACATAGCCCACAGTACATAGTAAACATAGCCCACAGTACATAGTAAACATAGCCCACAGTACATAGTAAACATAGCCCACAGTACAAAGTAAACATGGCAAAGATGCTTCATTCCTTACATAAGGGAGAGCAGGCCATGTCAAGACTTTCTCAGTGACCTCACGTACTCATTAACTCTGTCTTTAATGTTTTTTCGGGATGCATCAGTCTTGGTCACAATATTAAGGATGAACACCTGGAGGTTCACTGGTCAGCCACATTTGCCTCGGGATCCATCCCAGTTGGGGCGGCATGTAGTCTAGTGGTTAGAGCGTTGGGCCAGTAACCGGAAGATTGTTGAATGAAATCCCTGAGCTGACAAGGTAAAAATCTGTTGTTCTGCCCCTGAACAAGGCAGTTAACCCACTGTTCCTAGGACATCATTGTAAATAAGAATTTGTTCTTAAATGACTTGCCGAGTTAAATAAAATATACAAGTATCTGTCTCTGCAAATAATGGGTGATACTGATTCACATGCACCTTCATTAGATGAGCAGAATGGTACTGCTCTGCGTCCCCATCGATTGTGGTGTCCTATGATAAAAATGGTAGATCAATTAAGAATGAAAAGTGACTCCAACACACGAATTCTGCGAACAGAAACACATTTTAAGAATGTAGCAAAACCAACCTCTTTCATGGGAACCATGTGTTTTATCGGTGTGTACCGTTGTCCAGCCCTTTGTCCACCGATCTCCACGGATGGTTGTCTGCATGGTCGTATGCTCTGCAAAAACACATTCATGTTTTTAGTAAAGTATCGATTGTATTCCACGGTATGCCTACACATATATATGTTAAGAATATAATTTAACATGTTCATTTGTCTTAGAATAAAAACCTAATCTAACTACAGTTTCAGTTACTGCTACTGTCCAGTTACAGCTTCGTCTGACCAAGTGGAAACAAAAAAATAGGGGTCTTTTTCGGAAGTTTGTGCAGGACAGAGAAATAGCAATTCCGACACTATTGTTTAACATTCAATCACCTTCTTCATCCTCATCATTCAGTTCATTGAAATCCAATTTTGAATGCACAATTATCAGTTCATATTTGGTTTATACTGCTCATTCATTGACAGCATTAATTCAGGTAGAGACACATTAAGCATTGGGACCCAAAAGCATAATCAGTCCTCTGACTCCCCCTTGTGGTGGTCTGGAGCGATGAAGCAGTGACTCAAGGTAACATACTAAACCACAAATGACCTCTAAAACCTGTGGCATAATCTCAAAATGTTTAATTGAGGAACCACTGTAAGTCACACAGACGCAGGACAGTCCATGGAGAAGACACAGCTACAAGATGTATATTAGAGTTGAGGTTAGAAGAATAAGTTACTGTATTTGACCACACTCACATACGCACACACACATTAAATAGGTGAGAGTAACCTGTAGTATCATACCTTTATTTGTCCCAATCCTGGATGATACAGTAAAACACATTACCAAAGATCTTTAATCATTTGTGATTCAGTACATGTTCAGTGGTGGGAGAGACCCTCTGGAGTTGCTGCAGTGTGTCTGGGGCTGCTGTGTGTTCTCCTACTGGCTGGGATCATAGGCCTGTCTGTCTACTGTAAGTTTAGTATGTTGTCACTGAGACTTAAGTAGCCTACTTAATCATACTTACTCATTAATGGTGTGGTAGTTACATGTTTGATGAACTTTCCCTTTTACAGATGGAGTCATTGATCATCACAAGTCAACACAGATAGACCAGCTACAGGACAGCAACAGCCTTCTGACTAAAGAGAGAGACCTGCTTCAGACCAGTTACAACAACCTGATTAAAGTTAGAGACCAGCTACAGACAGAGAGATTTTCTTAGTGGGAGGCTTACCAATCTCAGTGTGTAAACCTACAGTCATACATTTTCATAAATCCCACACACTTTATCGTGTGTCTGAATTTTTAACTAAGTAAGTATCCAGCGTGATAAGTTGAAGGAAATTCATGTTTTCATCTTGAAGAACAAAACTGCTCTGAAGGCTGGTAGAAATTAAAATCCAGTTGGTACTTCCTGTCTACTGAGACTAAAACCTGTAAGGAGAGCAGACCTGGTGATTAGATAGAGAGAGAGAGATAGAGAGAGAGATGATCATGCATATACTGTACATAAATACATTTACTGTATATATGTATCTTTCTCAACGACATACATTTCTCTTCAACCTCAAGAAGAGAGTCTGGATTGGTCTGACTGACTCTGTTAATGAGGGGACCTGGAAATGGGTGGACGGCACCCCACTGACCACAAGGTGAGAGATGATAACTAATCTGTCAATAAGGCTCCATTCAAAAATGTTCTATACAGGTTATTGTCACTGATGGCAGCAATCAACAAAGTTAACTTTAATATGAAACATGTCTGTATATTATTTAGGATTGTGATGTTCAAACGGTGATATCTGACTGTTGTTAACCCTGTAGATACTGGTATTAACCATGATATCTGACTGTTTTAACCCTGTAGGTACTGGTATTAACCATGATATCTGACTGTTATTAACCCTGTAGGTACTGGTATTTCTGATGACTGCCTTGCCTGGTTCACCAACTACTTTGCAGACAGAGTTCAGTGTGTCAAATCGGAGGGCATGCTGTCCGGTCCTCTGACAGTCTCTATGGGGTGCCACAGGTTTCAATTCTCGGGCCGACTCTTTTCTCTGTATATATCAATGATGTTGCTCTTGCTGCGGGCGATTCCCTGATCCACCTCTACCCAGACGACACCATTCTGTATACTTCCGGCCCGTCCTTGGACACTGTGCTATCTAACCTCCAAATGAGCTTCAATGCCATACAACACTCCTTCCGTGGCCTCCAACTGCTAATAAACGCTAGTAAAACCAAATGCATGCTTTTCAACCGTTCGCTTCCAGCACCCGCACGCCCGACTAGCGTCACCACCCTGGATGGTTCCGACCTATAATATGTGGACATCTATAAGTACCTAGGTGTCTGGCTAGAATGTAAACTCTCCTTCCAGACTCATATCAAACATCTCCAATCTAAAATCAAATCTAGAGTCGGCTTTCTATTCCGCAACAAAGCCTCCTTCACTCACGCCGCCAAACTTACCCTAGTAAAACTGACTGTCCTACCGCTCCTCGACTTCGGCGATGTCATCTACAAAATAGCTTCCAACACTCTACTCAGCAAACTGGATGCAGTTTATCACAGTGCCATCCATTTTGTTACTAAAGCACCTTATACCACCCACCACTGCGACCTGTATGCTCTAGTCGGCTGGCCCTCGCTACATATTCGTCGCCAGACTCACTGGCTCCAGGTCATCTACAAGTCCATGCTAGGTAAAGCTCCGCCTTATCTCAGTTCACTGGTCACGATGGCAACACCCACCCGTAGCACGCGCTCCAGCAGGTGCATCTCACTGATCATCCCTAAAGCCAACACCTCATTTGGCCGCCTTTCGTTCCAGTTCTCTGCTGCCTGTGACTGGAACGAATTGCAAAAATCGCTGAAGTTGGAGACTTTTATCTCCCTCACCAACTTCAAACATCTGCTATCTGAGCAGCTAACCGATCGCTGCAGCTGTACATAGTCTATCGGTAAATAGCCCACCCAATTTTACCTACCTCATCCCCATACTGTTTATATTTATTTACTTTTCTGCTCTTTTGCACACCAATATCTCTGTACATGACCATCTGATCATTTATCACTCCAGTGTTAATCTTCAAAATTGTAATTATTCGCCTACCTCCTCATGCCTTTTGCACACAATGTATATAGACTCTCTTTTTTTTGTACTGTGTTATTGACTTGTTAATTGTTTACTCCATGTGTAACTCTGTGTTGTCTGTTCACACTGCTATGCTTTATCTTGGCCAGGTCGCAGTTGCAAATGAGAACTTGTTCTCTACCTGGTTAAATAAAGGTGAAAAAAAATAATAATAATTAACCATGATATCTGACTGTTTTTAACCCTGTAGGTTCTGGTATTAACCATGATATCTGACTGTTTTTAACCCTATAGGTTCTGGTATTAACCATGATATCTGACTGTTTTAACCCTGTAGGTACTGGTATTAACCATGATATCTGACTGTTTTTAACCCTGTAGGTACTGGTATTAACCATGATATCTGACTGTTTTAACCCTGTAGGTACTGGTATTAACCATGATATCTGACTGTTTTAACCCTGCAGGTACTGGTATTAACTATGATATCTGACTGGTTTTAACCCTGTAGGTATTAACCATGATATCTGACTGTTTTAACCCTGTAGGTACTGGTATTAACCATGATATCTGACTGTTTTAACCCTGTAGGTACTGGTATTAACCATGATATCTGACTGTTTTTAACCCTGTAGGTACTGGTATTAACCATGATATCTGACTGTTTTAACCCTGTAGGTACTGGTATTAACCATGATATCTGACTGTTTTAACCCTGTAGGTACTGGTATTAACCATGATATCTGACTGTTTTTAACCCTGTAGGTACTGGTATTAACCATGATATCTGACTGTTTTAACCCTGTAGGTACTGGTATTAACTATGATATCTGACTGTTTTTAACCCTGTAGGTACTGGTATTAACCATGATATCTGACTGTTTTAACCCTGTAGGTATTAACCATGATATCTGACTGTTTTAACCCTGTAGGTACTGGTATTAACCATGATATCTGACTGTTTTAACCCTGCAGGTACTGGTATTAACTATGATATCTGACTGGTTTTAACCCTGTAGGTATTAACCATGATATCTGACTGTTTTAACCGTGTAGGTACTGGTATTAACCATGATATCTGACTGTTTTAACCCTGTAGGTACTGGTATTAACCATGATATCTGACTGTTTTTAACCCTGTAGGTACTGGTATTAACCATGATATCTGACTGTTTTAACCCTGTAGGTACTGGTATTAACCATGATATCTGACTGTTTTAACCCTGTAGGTACTGGTATTAACCATGATATCTGACTGTTTTTAACCCTGTAGGTACTGGTATTAACCATGATATCTGACTGTTTTAACCCTGTAGGTACTGGTATCAACTATGATATCTGACTGGTTTTAACCCTGTAGGTACTGGTATTAACCATGATATCTGACTGTTTTTAACCCTGTAGGTACTGGTATTACCCATGATATCTGACTGTTATTAACCCTGTAGGTACTGGTATTAACCATGATATCTGACTGTTGTTAACCCTGTAGGTAGTGGTATTAACCATGATACCTGACTGTTTTTAACCCTGTAGGTACTGGTATTAACCTTGATATCTGACTGGTTTTAACCCCGTAGGTACTGGTATTAACCATGATATCTGACTGTTATTAACCCTGTAGGTACTGGTCTCCACATCAGCCTGATAATGGTGATGGCAAACACATACAGCAGCCTTCAATGTACACAACTTCCTCCTTCATTCTCTCTCTCTCTGTCTTTCTCTCACACACACTCACACATGCACATACACACATGCATACACATATTGTTGTAAGTGTTTGTAGTTCAACATGTATTCAGTACATTTGACTTTGTGCATTTACATAATATTCAATTAAAATATATTCTACAGATATTTACATGCTCCAATTTAGACCTGGTGATAACATTCTCTACAGTACCAAACCACCATTACATACACTGTATAGGAAGGAGGTGACTGTATCACCAACCAATGAGTGTAGTAGAGATACCAAAGGATGTTACTTAATCATCTTTGACAGTCAGTCTTTGTTGTCAATTTACATATAAGCACAATAACAAATGCTCTATTTGACTGCTCCCCTATATGGTCCCAAAAGAGGGAGGGGAAGTGGATATTTTCAGTGGTTCAACCAGCTGTCACTCAAAATTATCAACCAATCATGTTCATCCTCACTGGTTAAAGCTACTCACCCTCAATATCCACTTGGAGCAGTTTGTAGTGTCACATCTATTGTCTGGACATTATAATGACCCATGTTTGTAGTTCTGGACCTCCTGAACATGTTGATGTATATTTGGGAGTAAACAGAGGGTCAACATCAGCAGAAAGGTGAAAGGAAGGAGGAGTTCTGGAAACTCCCTGAATTATCTTGGGGCTGTTACACATGATATTTAATATATGTTAACAGCTAGTCTTTGTTCTCCACTTCCCCTCTATGATCTATATCTTCCTGGTATCATAGTGTCCTGTCCATCATCACAAATAGCAAGTCCCGTTCCCTGGGCAGGAGGACTGTGTTGAGATATACTCTGGACAAGATGACCAAGTAGAGACATGGAATGATGACAATTGTCCAAATATCATAACTGGATCTGTGAGAAAGCGGTGAAACAATAACCCACACTAACAAACTCTCTCTCTCTCTCTCATAATTATTATGTTGATGGTTAATGTTGATTGATAACTGTTCTGTAGGTTTTCAGTCCAAACCTAATTTAGCATATCGGATTCAGCCAGTTAAGGTCTTGTTGAGCATCTAATTAGTAGAATCATGTGTGATAAATAAGGGTTGGACTGAAAACCCACATGATGGTAGATCTCCTGGAAGAGGGTTGGGCAGTCCTGGGTTTAGTGATGCTTCCAAATAATAGTTGTGTTTAGATTTAGAGGAGAGTTTGTAGACATACTGTACTCTGTAAAATGCTTCTTCCTTATTTTTATTAGAAACATGTCATGTGATTTGCAGTAGGCTTATGCTTAGTAAAAAGAAAGTGGGTCCAATTATTAACCTGTGATCATCACTTTAATAATAAGAATAACAAAGTCACAGATCAATGAATAAAGGAACAATGTTCTTTAACAAGGTCGACCAGCTTCCTGATTGAATGTGATTGGATACTTAAAACAGTGTGACCTCGACACACAGAGGGCAGAACAGTGCTGAGATGGCACACACACACACACACACACACACACACACACACAACAATGCTAACGAAAGGTGAGAAAGACTCACAACCTTCACTGTACAAGGGACAACATGTAGGTTACCAATGACAACACCAAGCACCAGTGGAGATGAGAACAGGTGAAACAGATCAGGACGTGACAGGAAATAGCTTTTGATTTCTATGATATAGCCTACAGTAGCCTATATGTGGTGCTCAATGCAGGCATACATTGCAGGAGACTTTTAAAATGTTTTACATTATGAAGATATTGACATTAATTCATAATTTTTTATTTGGTCTGTAACATCATGGGCCAAATAGGTGACTGTAAATGGTATTGTATTGTATTATGCCAAACACCACTCTACAAAATAAAATGTGTTATTACCATACAGAGAATTAGACAATGTAGGCTACGCCTCTGCCTATAAACGTATTTACATACTCAAACCTGTCTCAAAATACAACATCGCCCCTTTAATTAAGACATAAGCTTTTTACCTGACTGGCTTTTCAAAGACAGCTTGAAGTGTAGGCTCCTCGTTTTGTGCTCTTATAAACATACTAATGTATAACTGTTATTATAGTTATACTAATGTATAACTGGGATAATAACTCGTCAACTAGCAAAGAATATCAACAAATGTGCACACGAGCCGCTCTGATCTGAACTGATGTGAAAAGCGCGTTCACTCCTAGGTGATTGAAAGACCAGTCTTGCGCAACCCTCTGCCAATTTAATTCTACTCAGTTGTGCTCTGGCTCTGCCAACAACAAAATCACAGACTCAATCTTGGAAAATTTGATTTGTTATGTTTTGTTGCATTGAAAATAGGCTGATATAATATTGATTCGATCCCTGATAAAACATTGATCTATATAGTGCAAACTAATGGGGTTGAACTCAGTGAAGTTCAATCTCTTCCACCTCTGTGTAGCATGGCGTTTCTTCTGCGCAGCAGTCCTGGAGGAAGTGCGTGGCCGCTAAGTTCAGAGGGAACATGGCTGTCCGCAACACAGTCTGTTTTTTTATGGTTTAAGGTCACGGTAATAGAAGGAGAAACTGAGCTTGTAGAAAACAGCCAGTAGGGGGAGACACACACTTATAAAAGTAGGTATTACACCCAACAAGAGGGACTTTTCTGACCAGCATCCAACTACAACCAGATGATAGACCAAACCCAAAACTGACCCTTACCTTAACCCAACCCAACCCAACCTTATATCCATGGATGAAAAGTGGCCTGTGATTTCAGGACAGATGCAGTACATAAGACCTACATAGAATGTGAATAATGACATTAAGGATACGTCTCAATTCTCACCATATTCCCTGTATAGTGAACTACTTTTGACCAGGGTCCATCACTATGTAGGAAAAAGGGTTCAATTTGAGACACATAGAGTTTAGGGACGTTTTTGCTGGATCACCTATTGTATTGTAATTTCAGTTGATTTCAGCATGTGTTGCTGTGCCAACTCATATTTAGCCATACCACTGACTTCCTTTAATAACAGCTTCCTGTCTGTCTGTCTGTCTGTCTGTCTGTCTGTCTGTCTGTCTGTCTGTCTGTCTGTCTGTCTGTCTGTCTGTCTGTCTGTCTGTCTGTCTGTCTGTCTGTGGTGGTTATTAGCAGACCTGGGCCACATATTCATAGACATGTTACTGTATAACCAGCCAGGACATGTTATTGTATAACCAGCCAGGACATGTTACTGTATAACCAGCCAGGACATGTTACTGTATAACCAGCCAGGACATGTTACTGTATAACCAGCCAGGACATGTTACTGTATAACCAGCCAGGACATGTTACTGTATAACCAGCCAGGACATGTTACTGTATAACCAGCTATGACATGTTTCTGTTCCACAAATCCCCACCTACAACAGGGTCAAAAGCAATCAGCTTTTGACTGTCACGTCCTGATTTGTTTCACCTGTCCATGTGCTTGTCTCCACCCCTCTCCAGGTGTCGCTCATCTTTCCCATTATCCCCTGGGTACTTATACCTGTGCTCTCTGTTTATCTGTTGCCAGTTTGTCAAGTCAATCAGCATTTTGTCTCAGCTCCTCAGTCTCTATTTTTCTCGCCCTCCTGGTTTTGACCCTTGCCTGCCCTGACACTGAGTCCGCCTGCCTGACCACTCTGCCAGCCCTTGACCCTGAATCTGCCTGCCGTCCTGTGCCTTTGCCCTTACTCTGGGTTACCTCCCTCCCTCTGCCTGATCTGACCCGGAGCCTGCCTGCCGTCCTGTACCCTTGCTCCTACTCTGGGTTACCTCCCTCTGCCTGACCAGACCCTGAGCCTGCCTGCCGTCCTGTACCCTTGCCCCACTACTCTGGGTTATCGACCTCTGCCAGATTTGAACTGCTTTAAGACACTGTAGCTATAGTCAGAAAACATTGTTGAAAATGTCTGAGTCCATCAACACCAAGCCAGATATGACAGAGGTGAAATGGAAGAGAGGATTGTGGATATCTACATCAGTGCAGAGACCCTGAGAGACGGTGAGACCAGCACCTCAACACATCTGCAGAATGGCCAGCTACATAACAGTTACAACACCCTTACTGAAGAGAGAGAGACCAGCTACAGACTAGCTAAGACCACCTGACCAAAGAGAGACCAGCTACAGACCAGTTATAACAACCTGACTGAAGAGAGAGATCAGCTACAGACCAGTTACAACAACTTAACTGAAGAGAGAGACAAGCTACAAACCAGTTACAACACCCTGACTAAAGAGAGAGACCAGCTACAGACAAGCTACAACATCTTGACTAAAGAGAGAGACCAGTTACAGGAAGAGAGATGATTTTGAAGGTTGTTACTACATCTTGACCAAGACTAAAAACTTGAGACAACAGACAGGACTGTACCAACAAAGCCTTGAGACCTCATGTTTCAATACTACCTCTACTTAACCCATCAGAGTCTAAGCTCTATTTCGTCCATAGTTTTCCACCATTTCAATCTCAATCAGGGACAACGATAGACAGCTGCCTCTGATTGAGAACCATACCAGGCCAAACACAGAAATACCAAATCATAGAAAAAAGAACAGACTGCCCACCCAACTCACGCCCTGACCAACTAAAACAAAGACATGACAAAATAACTAAGGTCAGAACGTGACAGGACCCCCCCCCTCCCCAAAGGTGCGGACTCCGGGCGCAAAACCTGAACGTATAGGGGAGGGTCTGGGTGGGTGTCTGTCCGCGGTGGCGGCTCTGGCGTGGGACGTGGACCCCACTCCACCATAGTCTTTCTCCGCCTCTTTACCCGCCTCCGTGGCCTCTTTAGAGCGATGACCGTCGCCGCCGACCTCGGTCTGACGGGCGATTCCAGCAGCTCCGGAGTGAAGGGCGATTCCGGCAGCTCCGGAGTAACGGACGGCTCTGGCAGCTCCTGACTGACAGGCGACTCAGGCAGCTCCTGACTGACTGGCGGGTCTGGCGGGCGGCTCTGGCAGCTCCTGACTGGCGGGCGGCTCTGGCAGCTCAGGACAGACGGGCGACTCTGGCAGCTCAGGACAGACGGGCGACTCTGGCAGCTCAGGACAGATGGGCGACTCTGGCAGCTCAGGACAGACGGGCGGCTCTGGCAGCTCCTGACTGACAGGCGACTCTGGCAGCTCCTGACTGACTGGCGGCTCTGGCAGCTCCTGACTGGCGGGCGGCTCTGGCAGCTCCTGACTGGCGGGCAGCTCTGGCAGCTCAAGACAGACGGGCGAATCTGGAAGCTCAGGACAGACGGGCGACTCTGGCAGCTCAGGACAGACGGGCGACTCTGGCAGCTCCTGACAGACGGGCGACTCTGGCAGCTCCTGACTGACTGGCGGGTCTGGCGGGCGGCTCTGGCAGCTCCTGACTGGCGGGCGGCTCTGGCAGCTCAGGACAGACGGGCGACTCTGGCAGCTCAGGACAGACGGGCGACTCTGGCAGCTCAGGACAGATGGGCGACTCTGGCAGCTCAGGACAGACGGGCGGCTCTGGCAGCTCCTGACTGACAGGCGACTCTGGCAGCTCCTGACTGACTGGCGGGTGGCTCTGGCAGCTCCTGACTGGCGGGTGGCTCTGGCAGCTCCTGACTGGCGGGCAGCTCTGGCAGCTCAAGACAGACGGGCGAATCTGGAAGCTCAGGACAGACGGGCGACTCTGGCAGCTCAGGACAGATGGGCGACTCTGGCAGCTCCTGACAGACGGGGGACTCTGGCAGCTCAGGACAGACGGGCGACTCTGGCATCTCAGGACAGACGGGACTCTGGCAGCTCAGGACAGACGGGAGACTCTGGCAGCTCAGGACAGACGGGAGACTCTGGCAGCTCAGGACAGACGGGAGACTCTGGCAGCTCAGGACAGACGGGAGACTCTGGCAGCTCAGAACAGACGGGAGACTCTGGCAGCGCTGGACAGGTGGGAGCACCTGTAGGGAGGAGACAGCCTGGTGCGTGGGGCTGCCACCGGAGGCCTGGTGCGTGGAGGAGGCACCAGATAGACCGGACCGTGGAGGCGCACTGGAGGTCTCGAGCAATGAGCCTGCACAACCCTACCTGGCTGGATACTCCCCGTCGCCAGGCCAGTGCGGTGAGGTGGAACAGACCGCACTGGGCTGTGCTGACGAACCGGGGACACCGTGCGTAGGGCTGGTGCCATGTACCCCGGCCCAAGGAGACGCACTGGAGACCAGATGCGCTGAGCCGGCTTCATGGCACCTGGCTCGATGCCCACTCTAGCCCGGCCGATACGAGGCGCTGCTATGTAACCCCCCCTGGCTAACACGGTGCCTGCCCGGTCCACCTCTCTCCAAGGTAAGCACGGGGAGTTGGCGCAGGTCTCATACCTGACTTAGCCACACTCCTCGTGTGCCACCCCCCAATACATTTTGGGGGTTGCCTCTCGTCCCAGCAGCGCTGCCGTGCTGCCTCCTCCTACCACCGCCGCTCAGCTTTCGCTGCCTCCAGCTCTGCCTTGGGGCGGCGCTATTCCCCAGCCTGTGCCCAGGGTCCTTCTCCGTCCAGAATCTTCTCCCATGTCCATGAGTCCTTAGATTTCTGCTGCTGCCCGTTACCACACTGCTTGGTCCTTTGGTGGTGGGTGATTCTGTAACGGTCTTCTTCCTCCTCTGACGAGGAGTAGTAGGAAGGATCGGAAGACCAATGCGCAGTGTTGTATGTGTTCATGATTCTTTTAATAGAACAAAGAAAAATACAAAATAACAACGTGAAATAACAAAATGAAACAGTTCCGTGTGGAACACAGACACAGAAAATAATCACAATCATCAAACTAAGACTGGTGGGAGTCATATCATGTAGTATATTGTCCCACTAAGGCTGGTGGGAGTCATATCATGTAGTATATTATCAAACTAAGACTGGTGAGAGGCATATCATGTAGTATATTGTCCCACTAAGGCTGGTGGGAGTCATATCATGTAGTATATTATCAAACTAAGACTGGTGGGAGTCATATCATGTAGTATATTGTCCCACTAAGGCTGGTGGGAGTCATATCATGTATTATATTATCTAACTAAGGCTGGTGGGAGTCATATCATGTATTATATTATCAAACTAAGATTGGTGGGAGTCATATCATGTATTATATTATCTAACTAAGGCTGGTGGGAGTCATTCCAAGTAGTATATTATCAAACTAAGACTGGTGGGAGTCATATCATGTAGTACATTATCAAACTAAGACTGGTGGGAGTCATATCATGTAGTACATTATCAAACTAAGACTGGTGGGAGTCATATAATGTATTATATTATCAAACTAAGGCTGGTGGGAGTCATATGTAGTTTATTATCAAACTAAGGCTGCAGTGAG
The DNA here is from genome assembly GCF_057628025.1 of Oncorhynchus mykiss. NCBI lineage: Eukaryota > Metazoa > Chordata > Actinopteri > Salmoniformes > Salmonidae > Oncorhynchus > Oncorhynchus mykiss. The sequence continues at coordinate 72,943,555 of NC_143031.1, forward strand.
TCATATCAAATCAAATCAAATCAAATTTTATTTGTCACATACACATGATATCTGACTGTTGTTAACCCTGTAGGTACTGCTATTAACCATGATATCTGACGACTGTTTTTAACCCTGTAGGTATTGGTCACCACATCAGCCTGATAATGGTGGTGGCAAACCAGAATATGGTAAGGAGGACTGTGTTCAGATACATAAGGAACAGAGTTCTCGAAAGTCATGGAATGACATATCATGTCGCAGCAAACTCAACTGGGTCTGTGAGAAAGTGCTTTAACATCACCATGACAACATACTGTAACACATACAGTAGCCTACAGCACACACAACTTTCTCCTTCATTCTCTCTCTCACACACACACCGTCACACACCCTCATTCACAAACACGCACGCACACCTGCATGCACGTACACACACACACACACACACACACACACACCTATTGTTGTATTTGTTTGTAGTATAATATTAATAAAAGTCCTACTTATTTCCTGTTTGTAACTTCCTGTGTACCAGTAGTTATGTTTCACACATCATCAGGTTCAACATGAATTCAGTACATTTGACTTTGTGCATTTACATAACTTCCAATTCAAATATATTCTACAGATATTTACATGCTCCAATTGAGGCCTGGTGATGACATTCTCAACAGTACCAAACCACCATTACATACACTGTATAGGAAGGAGGTGACTGTATCACCAACCAATGAGTGTAATAGAGATATCAAAGAATGTTACTTATAATAATAATAATAATAATAATATTTAACAGTCAGTCTATGTTGTCAATTTACATATAAGCACAATATCAAATGCTCATATTTGATTGTTGTTCCCCGAAATGGGTCCCAAAAGAGGGAAGTGTAGTGGATATTTTCAGTGGTTCAACCAGCTATCACTCAAACTCACTGGTTAAGCATACCCACCCTCAATATCCGCATGGTGCAATCTTGTGGTGTAAAATCTATTGTCTGGACATTATAATGACCCATGTTTGTAGTTCTGGACCTCCTGAACATGTTGATGTATATTTGGGAGTAAACAGAGGGTCCAAATCAGCAGAAAGGTGAAAGGAAGGAGGAGTTCTGGAAACTCCCTGAATTATCTTGGGGCTGTTACATATGATATTTTATATATGTTAACAGCTAGTCTTTGTTCTCCACTTCCCCTCTATGATCCATATCTTCCTGGTATGATAATATCCTGTCCATCATCACAAATAGCAAGTCCCATTCCCTGGACAGGAGGACTGTGTTGAGATATACTCTGGACAAGATGACCATGTAGAGACATGGAATGATTTATATTGTTCTGCAGAAAATGTTTTAACAATAACCACTGTAACAATCTCTCACACTCACACACACACACTCACACACACACACACACACACACACACACACACACACACACACACACACACACACACACACACACACA
>NC_143031.1:72947500-72960000 GCF_057628025.1 Oncorhynchus mykiss
GGCTGCTGCCAACACACTGACTCAACTCCAGCCACTTTAATAATGGGAATTGATGGGAATTGATGTAAAATATATCATTAGCCACTTTAAGCAATGCTACTTAATATAATGTTGTTTACATACCCTACATTATTCATCTCTTATGTATACGTATATACTGTACTCTATATCATCTACTGCATCTTTATGTAATACATGTATCACTAGCCACTTTAAACTATGCCACTTTGTTTACATACTCATCTCATATGTATATACTGTACTCGATACCATCTACTGCATCTTGCCTATGCCGCTCTGTACCATCACTCATTCATATATCTTTATGTACATATTCTTTATCCCCTTACACTTGTGTGTATGAGGTAGTAGTTTTGGAATTGTTAGCTAGATTACTCGTTGGTTATTACTGCATTGTCGGAACTAGAAGCACAAGCATTTCGCTACACTCGCATTAACATCTGCTAACCATGTGTATGTGACAAATAAAATTTGATTTGATTTGATTTGATTTATTAGGCCTATTTACCAGGTGTTTTACCTAGTAACTATGCGTCTATACTGTGTAGATAACAGTCATCAAAGATTCTGATGATAAAAGGAACAACTTGTTCCAGAGTTTCTCCCTTTATAAAATCAACACAACTGCAGAGAGAGACCAGCTACAGACCAGATACAACAACCTGACTAGAGAGAGAGACCAGCTACAGACCAGATACAACAACCTGACTAAAGAGAGAGACCAGTTACAGACCAGATACAACAACCTGACTGAAGATAGAGACCAGCAACAGATCAGATACAACAACCTGACTGAAGAGAGAGACCAGTTACAGACCAGATACAACAATCTGAATAAAGAGAGAGACAAGTTAAAGACCATATACAACAACCTGAATAAAGAGAGAGACCAGTTACAGAACATATACAACAAGTTGACTAAAGAGAGAGACCAGTTACAGACCAGATACAACAAATTGACTGGATAGAGAGACCAGTTACAGACCATCTACAACAACCTGAATAAAGAGAGAGACCAGTTACAGACCAGATTCAACAACCTGACTGAAGAGAGAGACCAGTTATAGACCAGATTCAACAACCTGACTAGAGAGAGACCAGTTACAGACCAGCTACAACATCCTGACTAAAGAGAGAGACCAGTTACAGACCAGATACAACAACCTGACTAGAGAGAGAGACCAGTTATAGACCAGATACAACAACTTGACTGAAGAGAAAGGCCATATTCAGGCAAAGCTTTTTGTGATAGGTGAGATATAATCTGTGATAAATTATAAGTAAAATAAACAATAATTATATGTCAATGGCTTTATGAGTATGAAGATACTGGCTATGTTTCTCGATGTGTACAGCTTTGCTCTACAACTGAGCAGCATTTTCAAAAGGGATGGGGAAACCTTGACTACAGTTTGTACTTCCTCTCTACTAAGAAGAAAACCTGTCTGAAGAGAGAAGCAATCCTGGTGATCATAAACAGCAGAGAGGAACAGGTGATAGGGAGGGAGGGAGGTGATAGAGAAGAGAGAGAGAGTTGAGAGAGAGGGAGGTGAGAGGTGAGAGAGAAGAGAGAGAGGGAGGGAGAAGAGAGAGGGAGGAGAGAGAGAGAGAGAGAGAGAGAGAGAGAGAGAGAGAAAGAGAGAGAGAGGGAGGGGAGAGGGAGAGGACAGAAGAAGGGAGGGGAGAGGGGAGAGGGAGGGGAGAGAGAGGGGTGGAAAGGGAGGGGAGAGGTTAGAGAAGAGAGAGAGAGAAAGAGGGAGGAGAGAGGGAGAGGACAGAAGAAGGGAGGGGAGAGGGGAGAGGGAGGGAGGGGAGAGGTGAGAGAAGAGAGAGGGGGTGGAGATGGAGAGGAGAGGTGAGAGAAGAGAGAGAGAGAAAGAGGGAGGAGAGAGGGAGAGGACAGAAGAAGGGAGGGGAGAGGGGAGAGGGAGGGAGGGGAGAGGTGAGAGAAGAGAGAGGGGGTGGAGAGGGAGGGGAGAGGTGAGAGAGAGAGAGAGAGAGAGAGGAGCAGACCTGGTGATCATAAACAGCATAGAGGAACAGGAGAGAGAGAGAGAGAGAGAGAGAGAGAGAGAGAGAGAGAGAGAGAGAGATAGAGAGAGAGAGAGAGAGAGGGAGAGGAAGAGTGAGCAAGAGAGAGCAAGAGGGAGAGAGAGAGGGGGATATATAATTAGAATACAGCCGTAGACAGAAGTCAAAGATCAAACATCAGACATACAACTGATGTCTCTCCTGAGTTCTGCCCCGAACAAAAGAAAGACGCCATCTTATATACCAGAGGTCAGACCTTATGTTGTGATCTCCTATGTCAAAACCTGCATGTGCAGCTAAAGTTATTCTTAACACAAGGTTTCTGAGAACCTGTCTCAGCAGTATGCAAATCTGCCCTTGTTTTAGAGAAAAACAGACACTGTCTCTCTCTGTCTCGCTATCACCCTCAGTCCCTTTTCTCACCTTTCCTCACAGACGTTGGGCGGTGGGTTTTGGCAGAAAGCTAGACACAGACAGAGGCCTCAATATAAAGCTATAGAGTGAGCAAAAGTACAATGGCACGAAAGCAAATTAGTAACAACATAATCAATGGTGGGGGTCTTTAGAAGACCCACAAAATCAACTTTAACCCTTCAGTTGGATAAAGTCCTGAATGGTTAAGTGATGATTCCACCTAGGGGTTTAAATGAGAGATGAACTCACCAAGGAGGTGAAATAATGATATTACAGACTGTCTCAAAACACACTGGAGAATACAATCTTAGGGGAGGGACCTTGGACCTTCTCTCCCAATAGGGTTGATCGGAGGTGAGGAATTGAAGAAACACAAACTGAGATGAAGAAGAAAATTAAGAGAATGGCAGAAAGAAAATAAGAATAGTTATGTTAAGATTTAATAAAAGGAGTGTGTAGACATACCTTACTGGGTACACATTGGTTGAATCAACGTTGTATCAATATCATTTCAATAAAATTACACTGAACCAATGTGCAATTGACATTGTATTGACGTCTCTGCCCAGTGGGACTTTACTCTGTAAAATGCTTGTATTACTAGTTTTCATTAGGAACATGTCATGTGATTTGCCATAGTCTAACACAGTGATAATTTTCAAGGCTCTGAAAGTCAACTAACAAGGAAACAATGGCCCAGCAGGAGTACCAGCTTCCTGATTGGATGTGATTGGATCAATAAAATAGTGTGACCTGAAAACAACAGAGGTTAGATCTAAGAGGCACGTACACGAGCACACAAGCATCCACACACACACACACAACACACACAAAGACACACCACATACACACACTTCTGAATAACTCTTCACACTGTCAGTATAGATAGAGAACAGAGAGTGTATCATGTATTATATTATCAAACTAAGACTGGTGGGAGTCATATCATGTATTATATTGTCACATTAAGACTGGTGGGAGTCATATCATGTATTTTATTTATGTATTTATACAACCACCCGAGCCACTGCCTGTTCACCCCGCTATCATCCAGAAGGTGAGGTCAGTACAGGTGCATCAAAGCTGGGACCGAGAGACTGAAAAACAGCTTCTATCTCAAGGCCATCAGACTGTTAAACAGCCACCACTAACATTGAGTGGCTGCTGCCAACACACTGACACTGTCTCAACTCCAGCCACTTTAATAATGGGAATTGATGGGAAATGATGTAAAATATATCACTAGCCACTTTAAACAATGCTACCTAATATAATGTTACATACCCTACATTATTCATCTCATATGTATACGTATATACTGTACTCTATATCATCTACTGCATCTTTATGTAACACATGTATCACTAGCCACTTTAACTATGCCACTTTGTTTACATACTCAGCTCATATGTATATACTGCACTCAATACCATCTACTGTATCTTGCCTATGCCGCTCTGTACCATCACTCATTCATATATCTTTATGTACATATTCTTTATCCCCTTACACTTGTGTCTATAAGGTAGTAGTTTTGGAACTGTTAGCTAGATTACTTGTTGGTTATTACTGCATTGTCGGAACTAGAAGCACAAGCATTTCGCTACACTCGCATTAACATCTGCTAACCATGTGTATGTGACAAATAAAATTTGATTTGATTTGATTTGATGTTTAATACTGCTGAGCGCTGTGGGAAACATACATGTTTAGATTGGCTGATGCAAGTCATGTGATGACCAGTGTGGTGTTGATTTGACAGTTTCCTCTTCACTGTGGTTACTGTTTAAAACATGTATCACTATAATAAGTCACACAGATGCAGGACAGTCCAGAGAGAACACATAGATACAGACGTATATTAGAGCTGAGATAAGTAGAAGTTACTGTATTGGAACACCTGTGTGTTAAGATGTCAGAGGGAGTCTATGAAAACAGATGGATTTGAAGACGATGAGCCTGATGCAATGAAGAACACAGACATTGATGGCCAATTATATGCCAACGTAGGAGACTTCAAGCCCAGTACAAGAGATGGAGTTGTTGCTTCAGGTAAGATTGCACGGACACACACACACACACACACACACACACACACACACACACACACACACACACACACACACACACACACACACACACACACACACACACAAACACTTACAGGTGTGATAACCCTGTAGAACTCTAGCTTTATTTGTCCAAATCTTGGATGAAACAGTAAAACACATTACCACAGATCTTACTTTAATCATTTGTGATTCAGGACATGTTCAGTGGTGGAAGAGACCCTCTGGAGTTGCTGCAGTGTGTCTGGGGCTGCTGTGTGTTCTCCTACTGGCTGCGATCATAGGCCTGTCTGTCTACTGTAAGTTTAGTGTGTTGTCACTGAGAATTAAGGAGCCTACTTAATCATACTTACTCATTAATGGTGTTTTAGTTACATGTTTGATGAACTTTTCCTTCATACAGATGGAGTCATTGGTCATCATGCCTCAAAATTGAGAGAACAGCTACAGACCAGTTACAACACCCTGACTAAAGAGAGAGACCAGCTACAGACCAGTTACAACACCATGACTAAAAAGAGAGACCAGCTACAGACTGAGAGAGATGTTCTTAGTGGATGGCTTACCAATCTCAGTGAGTAAACCTACAGTAACACATTTTCATTAATCCCACACACTTTATCGTGTGTCTATTCTTTCATAAAATATCTAGTGTGATCATTTGAAGGAAATTCATGCTTTCATCTTGTAGAACAAACCTGTCCTGAACGCTGGCAGAAGTTTGAATCCAGTTGGTACTTCCTGTCTACTGAGACTAAAACCTGGAAGGAGAGCAGAGAGGACTGTCTGGAGAGAGGAGCAGACCTGGTGATCATAAACAACAATAAGGAACAGGTGAGAGAGAGAGCGCGAGAGAGACAGACAGACAGACAGAGAATATATGGGTGTGTGTAACAGTATAACTTTAGACCGTCCCCTCGCCCATACCCGGGCGCGAACCAGGGAAGCTCTGCACACATCAACAACAGTCAACCACGAAGCATCGTTACCAATCGCTCCACAAAAGCCGTGGCTCTTGCAGAGTAAGGGGAACCAATACTTCAAGGTCTCAGAGCAAGTGACGTCACCGATTGAAACGCTATTTAGTGCGAACACCGCTAACTAGCTAGCCATTTCACATCCGTTACACCGTGCAACAGGTATACGTATACATATTTATCTTTTTATCTCTTTTCAACAGGAGTTTCTCTTCATCCTCAACCATACCACAGCTGTACCTGTCTGGATTGGTCTGACTGACTCTGTTACTGAGGGGACCTGGAGATGGGTGGACAACACCCCACTGACCACCCCAAGGTAATATACTACTGCTCTAATAACACTGACCACCCCAAGGTAATATATTACTGTTATAATAACACTGACCAACCCAAGGTAATATATTACTGTTATAATAACACTGACCAACCCAAGGTAATATATTACTGCTCTAATAACACTGACCAACCCAAGGTAATATATTACTGCTATAATAACACTGACCACCCCAAGGTAATATACTACTGTTATAATAACACTGACCAACCCAAGGTAATATACTATTGCTCTAATAACACTGACTAACCCAGGGTAATATACTAGCTCTAATAACACTGACCAACCCACGGTAATATACTACTACTATAATAACACTGACCAACCCAAGGTAATATACTACTGCTCTAATAACACTGACCACCCCAAGGTAATATATTACTGCTCTACTAACACTGACCACCCCAAGGTAATATACTATTGCTATAATAACACTGACCAACCCAAGGCAATATACTACTGTTATAATAACACTGACCAACCCAAGGCAATATACTACTGCTCTAATAACACTGACCACCCCAAGGTAATATACTACTGCTCTAATAACACTGACCAACCCAAGGCAATATACTACTGCTCTAATAACACTGACCAACCCAAGGTAATATACTACTGCTCTAATAACACTGACCACCCCAAGGTAATATACTATTGCTATAATAACACTGACCACCCCAAGGTAATATACTACTGCTCTAATAACACTGACCACCCCAAGGTAATATACTACTGCTCTAATAACACTGACCACCCCAAGGTAATATACTACTGTTATAATAACACTGACCACCCCAAGGTAATATATTACTGTTATAATAACACTGACCACCCCAAGGTAATATATTACTGTTATAATAACACTGACCACCCCAAGGTAATATACTACTGTTATAATAACACTGACCACCCCAAGGTAATATACTACTGCTATAATAACACTGACCACCCCAAGGTAATACACTACTGCTCTAATAACACTGACCAACCCAAGGTAATATACTACTCCAATAACACTGACCACCCCAAGGTAATATACTACTGTTATAATAACACTGACCACCCCAAGGTAATACACTACTGCTCTAATAACACTGACCAACCCAAGGTAATATACTACTCCAATAACACTGACCACCCCAAGGTAATATACTACTGTTATAATAACACTGACCACCCCAAGGTAATATACTACTGCTCTAATAACACTGACCACCCCAAGGTAATATACTACTGCTCTAATAACACTGACCACCCCAAGGTAATATACTACTGTTATAATAACACTGACCACCCCAAGGTAATATACTACTGTTATAATAACACTGACCACCCCAAGGTAATATACTACTGTTATAATAACACTGACCATCCCAAGGTAATATACTACTGTTATAATAACACTGACCACCCCAAGGTAATATATTACTGTTATAATAACACTGACCACCCCAAGGTAATATATTACTGTTATAATAACACTGACCACCCCAAGGTAATATACTACTGTTATAATAACACTGACCACCCCAAGGTAATATACTACTGTTATAATAACACTGACCACCCCAAGGTAATACACTACTGCTCTAATAACACTGACCACCCCAAGGTAATATACTACTGTTATAATAACACTGACCACCCCAAGGTAATACACTACTGCTCTAATAACACTGACCAACCCAAGGTAATATACTACTCCAATAACACTGACCACCCCAAGGTAATATACTACTGTTATAATAACACTGACCACCCCAAGGTAATATACTACTGTTATAATAACACTGACCACCCCAAGGTAATATACTACTGCTCTAATAACACTGACCACCCCAAGGTAATATACTACTGCTCTAATAACACTGACCACCCCAAGGTAATATACTACTGTTATAATAACACTGACCACCCCGAGGTAATATACTACTGCTCTAATAACACTGACTACCCCAAGGTAATACACTACTGCTCTAATAACACTGACCAACCCAAGGTAATATACTACTGTTATAATAACACTGACCACCCCAAGGTAATACACTACTGCTCTAATAACACTGACCACCCCAAGGTAATATACTACTGTTATAATAACACTGACCACCCCAAGGTAATACACTACTGCTCTAATAACACTGACCAACCCAAGGTAATATACTACTCCAATAACACTGACCACCCCAAGGTAATATACTACTGTTATAATAACACTGACCACCCCGAGGTAATATACTACTGCTCTAATAACACTGACTACCCCAAGGTAATACACTACTGCTCTAATAACACTGACCAACCCGAGGTAATATACTACTGTTATAATAACACTGACCACCCCAAGGTAATATACTACTGTTATAATAACACTGACCACCCCAAGGTAATACACTACTGCTCTAATAACACTGACCAACCCAAGGTAATATACTACTCCAATAACACTGACCACCCCAAGGTAATATACTACTGTTATAATAACACTGACCAACCCAAGGTAATATACTACTCCAATAACACTGACCACCCCAAGGTAATATACTACTGTTATAATAACACTGACCACCCCAAGGTAATATACTACTGTTATAATAACACTGACCACCCCAAGGTAATATACTACTGCTCTAATAACACTGACTAACCCAGGGTAATATACTACTGCTCTAATAACACTGACCAGCCCAAGGTAATATACTACTGCTATAATAACACTGACCAACCCAAGGTAATATACTACTGCTCTAATAACACTGACCACCCCAAGGTAATATACTACTGCTCTAATAACACTGACCACCCCAAGGTAATATACTACTGCTCTAATAACACTGACCAACCCAAGGTAATACACTACTGCTCTAATAACACTGACCACCCCAAGGTAATATACTACTGTTATAATAACACTGACCAACCCAAGGTAATATACTACTGCTCTAATAACACTGACCACCCCAAGGTAATATATTACTGCTGTAATAACACTGACCAACCCAAGGTAATATACTACTGCTGTAATAACACTGACCAACCCAAGGTAATATATTATTGCTATAATAACACTGACCAACCCAAGGTAATATACTACTGCTGTAACAACACTGACCAACCCAAGGTAATATATTACTGCTATAATAACACTGACCACCCCAAGGTAATATACTACTGCTCTAATAACACTGACCACCCCAAGGTAATATACTACTGTTATAATAACACTGACCAACCCAAGGTAATATACTACTGCTCTAATAACACTGACCACAGTGTAAGGAGAAGGACTGATTCTCTGTGTTGTTCATACTCTAGGTTCTTCATACTCAACTGATAGACCAACACTGACCACAGACTGACCAGAGATGATAACTACTCTGATAATAAGGGGCCAATTATCAGTTCATTCAACGTTTATCTATACAGGTTATTGTCATTGATAATGGCATGTCTGTACATTAAGCTGAAACATGTTGGTACCTTATTTAGGATGGTGATGTTCAAAGTGTGATGTCTGACTGTTTAACCCTGTAGGTACTGGTATTAACCATGACATCTGACTGTTGTTAACCCTGTAGGTACTGGTATTAACCATGATATCTGACTGTTGTTAACTCTGTAGGTACTGGTATTAACCATGATATCTGACTGTTGTTAACCCTGTAGGTACTGGTATTAACCATGATATCTGACTGTTATTAACCCTGTAGGTACTGGTATTAACCATGACATCTGACTGTTGTTAACCCTGTAGGTACTGGTATTAACCATGATATCTGACTGTTGTTAACCCTGTAGGTACTGGTATTAACCATGATATCTGACTGTTGTTAACCCAGTAGGTACTGGTATTAACCATGATATCTGACTGTTATTAACCCTGTAGGTACTGGTATTAACCATGAAATCTGACTGTTGTTAACCCTGTAGGTACTGGTATTAACCATGATATCTGACTGTTGTTAACCCTGTAGGTACTGATATTAACCATGATATCTGACTGTTTTTAACCCTGTAGGTACTGGTATTAACCATGATATCTGACTGTTGTTAACCCTGTAGGTACTGGTATTAACCATTAACCACTGTTGTTAACCCTGTAGGTACTGGTATTAACCATGATATCTGACTGTTTTTAACCCTGTAGGTACTGGTATTAACCATGATATCTGACTGTTATTAACCCTGTAGGTACTGGTATTAACCATGACATCTGACTGTTGTTAACCCTGTAGGTACTGGTATTAACCATGATATCTGACTGTTGTTAACCCTGTAGGTACTGGTATTAACCATGATATCTGACTGTTATTAACCCTGTAGGTACTGGTATTAACCATGATATCTGACTGTTTTTAACCCTGTAGGTACTGGTATTAACCATGAAATCTGACTGTTGTTAACCCTGTAGGTACTGGTATTAACCATGATATCTGACTGTTGTTAACCTTGTAGGTACTGATATTAACCATGATATCTGACTGTTTTTAACCCTGTAGTTACTGGTATTAACCATGATATCTGACTGTTGTTAACCCTGTAGGTACTGGTATTAACCATTAACCACTGTTGTTAACCCTGTAGGTACTGGTATTAACCATGATATCTGACTGTTTTTAACCCTGTAGGTACTGGTATTAACCATGATATCTGACTGTTGTTAACCCTGTAGGTTCTGGTATTAACCATGATATCTGACTGTTGTTAACCCTGTAGGTACTGGTATTAACCATTAACCACTGTTGTTAACCCTGTAGGTACTGGTATTGACCATGATATCTGACTGTTTTTAACCCTGTAGGTACTGGTATTAACCATGATATCTGACTGTTATTAACCCTGTAGGTACTGGTATTGACCATGATATCTGACTGTTTTTCACCCTGTAGGTACTGGTATTAACCATGATATCTGACTGTTTTTAACCCTGTAGGTACTGGTATTAACCATGATATTTGACTGTTTTAACCCTGTAGGTACTGGTATTAACCATGATATCTGACTGTTATTAACCCTGTAGGTACTGGTATTAACCATGACATCTGACTGTTGTTAACCCTGTAGGTACTGGTATTAACCATGATATCTGACTGTTGTTAACCCTGTAGGTACTGGTATTAACCATGATATCTGACTGTTATTAACCCTGTAGGTACTGGTATTAACCATGATATCTGACTGTTTTTAACCCTGTAGGTACTGGTATTAACCATGAAATCTGACTGTTGTTAACCCTGTAGGTACTGGTATTAACCATGATATCTGACTGTTGTTAACCTTGTAGGTACTGATATTAACCATGATATCTGACTGTTTTTAACCCTGTAGTTACTGGTATTAACCATGATATCTGACTGTTGTTAACCCTGTAGGTACTGGTATTAACCATGATATCTGACTGTTTTAACCCTGTAGGTTCTGGTATTAACCATGATATCTGACTGTTGTTAACCCTGTAGGTTCTGGTATTAACCATGATATCTGACTGTTGTTAACCCTGTAGGTACTGGTATTAACCATGATATCTGACTGTTTTTAACCCTGTAGGTACTGGTATTAACCATGATATCTGACTGTTGTTAACCCTGTAGGTTCTGGTATTAACCATGATATCTGACTGTTGTTAACCCTGTAGGTACTGGTATTAACCATTAACCACTGTTGTTAACCCTGTAGGTACTGGTATTGACCATGATATCTGACTGTTTTTAACCCTGTAGGTACTGGTATTAACCATGATATCTGACTGTTATTAACCCTGTAGGTACTGGTATTGACCATGATATCTGACTGTTTTTCACCCTGTAGGTACTGGTATTAACCATGATATCTGACTGTTTTTAACCCTGTAGGTACTGGTATTAACCATGATATTTGACTGTTTTAACCCTGTAGGTACTGGTATTAACCATGATATCTGACTGTTATTAACCCTGTAGGTACTGGTATTAACCATGACATCTGACTGTTGTTAACCCTGTAGGTACTGGTATTAACCATGATATCTGACTGTTGTTAACCCTGTAGGTACTGGTATTAACCATGATATCTGACTGTTATTAACCCTGTAGGTACTGGTATTAACCATGATATCTGACTGTTTTTAACCCTGTAGGTACTGGTATTAACCATGAAATCTGACTGTTGTTAACCCTGTAGGTACTGGTATTAACCATGATATCTGACTGTTGTTAACCTTGTAGGTACTGATATTAACCATGATATCTGACTGTTTTTAACCCTGTAGTTACTGGTATTAACCATGATATCTGACTGTTGTTAACCCTGTAGGTACTGGTATTAACCATGATATCTGACTGTTTTAACCCTGTAGGTTCTGGTATTAACCATGATATCTGACTGTTGTTAACCCTGTAGGTTCTGGTATTAACCATGATATCTGACTGTTGTTAACCCTGTAGGTACTGGTATTAACCATGATATCTGACTGTTTTTAACCCTGTAGGTACTGGTATTAACCATGATATCTGACTGTTGTTAACCCTGTAGGTTCTGGTATTAACCATGATATCTGACTGTTGTTAACCCTGTAGGTACTGGTATTAACCATTAACCACTGTTGTTAACCCTGTAGGTACTGGTATTGACCATGATATCTGACTGTTTTTAACCCTGTAGGTACTGGTATTA